>NC_046660.1:89598853-89612144 GCF_010883055.1 Belonocnema kinseyi
AGACTAATTTTCTGAACAAAAAATTAATGTTTAATCATAGTTAAACTTTCGACAAGAAAGATTAATTTTCTACCAAGAAAGAAGAGTATTCAATAAAATACACATATTTCTAAAAATATCAAGGAATTTTCAACTGATTTTTATAACTTAAGGGAATTTCAAAGAATTTAAGCAATTTTAAAAGGGTTACTTAAAAAAAATTTAAATACTTTAGAAATCTTTATAAAAAGTTCTAGGTATTTTAAAAGATTTTAAAGGATTTGAAAAATTTGAGAGAATTTTAAAAGATTCCAAGGAATTTTCAATTGATCACAGTAATTTAGAATGATATTTTAAAGGATTTGATGTATATTTTAGAATATTTTAATATATTTAAAGTAATTTTCAAATTATTTTAATAATTTAGTGTGAGATTTTAAAGTATTTGAAATATTTCAGGGTATTTATTGAATTGTAATATATTTTCAAGAGCTTTAAAATTTTTTTAAAGGTTTTAAAAGGGTTTTAAGAATTTTTAATATTTGAGGATGTTTTGGAAGATCTTAAGGAATTTTAAACTTATTTTTATAATTCAAAGGAATTTCAAAGAATTTTAACAACTTTAGCAGGGTTATGTAAAAAGTTCCAAATTACTTTAGAAATCTTTAAAAGATGCCAAGGTCTTTCAAAATATTTTGAAGGTTTCGAAATATTTGAGAGTATTTTAAAACGTTCCAAGGAATTTTCAATTTTTGACAGTAATTTAATATGAGATTTTAAAGGATTTGATATATATTAGGATATTTTAATAGATTCCAAGGCATTTTCAATAATTCACTATGAGATTTTAAAGGATTTGAAAGCTTTTAAGTTATTTTTAAACTTGTAAGGAATTTTCAAGAGCTTTCAAAAATTTTAAGCGGTTTTAAAGGATTTAAAATTTTTCAGGATATTTTAAAACATTCCAACGAATTTTCAATTAATTTCCGATAATTTCGAGCGATTTCAAAGAATTTTAACATTTTTTTTCCCATATTTTTTTTTTGGTTGTTGATTCATCAATTAGTGGGATAAATTTGTTTTCTGAAAATGTAACTATTTTGTAGAAAATTTATTTTCTTTTTGGTTAAAAATTAATTTCTTTTAACCAGAAATTTAACTATTCTATGTTTAAATGAAAAGTGATCGTTTTTAGTTATAATTTTTTGTATTTTATTGAATACTCTTCTTTCTTGGTAGAAAAGTAATTTTTGTTGTCGAAAATTTAACTATGATTAAACATTAATTTTTTGCTCAGAAAATTAGTCTTCATGGAAAATAAATTTCTTTTGTGCAAAGTTCATGTATTTTATTAGAAATGACTTTTTTTAGTATACAATTTAGCTTTTTGGATGAAAATGTAATTTTTTTATTTAAAATTTTACTATCATGTTGAAAACAATTAAAAAATTTTTTTTTGTTCAATTATGTATTTGATTATTATTATTATATATATATATATATATATATCCATATTATGTACACCTGGAAAACATAACCTGAAAATCTACGTATGCATGAAATTAAGAATCACGCAAAAGATCCAAATGGCCAATTTCTTCAATTTCTTTCAAGTGGGGAGCAAGATATAAATAGAAGACCACCGAAGTCTTCCGAAGCCTTCAGATCGGCAATCATCGTACAGCAGAACTCCGAGGTCGAATCGTGCATTTTCGGCTTACATACGAACTCACAGTGGTAATCATGCACTTTCTGTTTTGCGGCTCCCAAACGGTAGGTATGGTGGGGGTAAATTTCATCCTCGATCTGGCAGCTCTGACAGAGAGCTTATAATATCTTTGGTTTCGGTGTGCGCTCCGGGCCCACCCCGCCCGCTGATGTGCTACGTGGACGCGGTTGCCATAGAAACGGTGAAAAGTTGAAGAGGGCAGCACCTCGATATAGTCGAAAAAGTAATTATATATATCAGCCGTTCCCACCACTGACCTATGCCGTATCTAGGACCTCATATCTTTGCTAGGACCTAATATCTTTGGTCGAAATCAAATACACGGCATAAGCAATCTCCCACCTCAGCTCTGAAAAAGGTTTAGATATAAATGAGGCGCTTTCCTACCTTTCCAAGGATGGGTTATTAATTCATTTGTATTTTGCCTTGTGACCGCGTTCATCAGCGCCAGTGTGACGTTTCTAATAAAAATTTCAGAGTGGTTTGCTTATTTCCAGTTGGTGGGCGAAAATTAGTAGAATATTGAATTATTTTGCTGATTTTGTTTTAATCTTATCAAACATACATTGTAATGAATGTTGATGAATGCTGAACTACAACGACTGCTTTGAAAAATGGTTGAACCTGAAGGTAATTATATTTTATTGCTCGGTTGGCTGCAAAGCTTATTCTTTGTTAACATTTTTCAATTATTGTCGGATATTTCAGTGCATTTCAGCAGATAAATCAGATATTCGTGTGAGTTGTACATTATTTTAAAACTGTATAATATTAAAAAATATTGGATAACATTTAAAATATTTAAAAATGGTTATTAGCATAAAAAGAACTCTCAGTTTTAATCATATTATAGCGTTAAAAAATAGTTTTAAAAATATAGTGTTGTTATTTTTGTTTAAAAAACAATTATCAGTATTCGTTTTTTTTTTTTAATTAGCAGAAGGAAATCGTAAATTAAAAAAAAAATTTAGTTCAAGATTTAATGTTGAAAAGAAGCGAATTTTATAATCTCGCCCGTTATACAGATTTCCGTTGATCGATTAAAAAGGTTTAATTTTAGTTTTTTAGAAACAGCAAATAATCCAATTAAAAATCTCTTTCCCCTTATAATTTTTGGTTATCAATTCCTCCCAAATTGTTCCCTTTGTATTTGGCCCAGAAATTAAAATGCCCCGAAAAATTCAACATATAAGTTATATTATAAATAGTTTTAGTTTGTTAAGACAATTATTATTTGTTTAAACAATTTTTTGTCTTTAAAACGCGAAAAGTTATTATTTTCGGGGTAAATGATACAGTTGAGTAATTTCACGTACAATATTTCTTGTTTAAGGTGTTTAATAATTATTTTAACAATTTTAATGTTTTCAAGAATTTCCCACTGTTAATCGTAAAACGATATTCATTTCTGAAATTAATGACATAATTAATTAATGTTGACTAAAATGCATTTTATTTAACGATATTTTGCAATTATTTAAACAATTTCATTAATTGAAACAATGTTTTCCCCTGTACATCTTGAAAAGATACTAATTTATGATGTATTTTCTTATTTCAGAACGTATACCCTTATTGTTGAAATAATAATCATTTTTATAATTAAGTTTTCTTCATGTTTCATATGAAATAATAACTTTTCGGGAATGATGCAAACATTGTTCAAACAAATAAACATTTGTATTGCTTAAACAATATTGACAAATATCCTAAAAAAATATATTAATTTTGGAATTCGGGAATGTTATCATTAACCCCAGAAAAAAACTTTATATTTTTAACAGGGTAAACATTGTTTAAATAAAATACAAATTATGTAAATAATTACAAAAGGTTTTCAGTCATAAATATTAATCTTGAAATGCATCAAAAGTATCATATTTGGAAAGTTTTTGGGCATTTTCCCGGTACGATACAAGGAAGTTTGGGAGGTATTTAATTAAATTCTCTTTAAAACATGAGGTTAAAAAAATTATCCTGAGTATATAATTTTTTAGCGTAAAAATATATCAGAAAAAATCGGCCAGATCTGAGAATCGTAATTGGAATTACAAAAAATGTTCAAAATTTGGAATGTTGTATTAGAATTTTTTCCTAGTGTACGTTTATACTAAAAGAGCCCACAGATGCCCACATAATTTTTTAACACCAATTTACAATGGAAACTTCAATTAATACTAAAATCAGAATTTAAAAAAATCGTTGCATTTCCATTTCCAATTTCGATTCCTGGGGCTTGTCAATTTTTTTCGTCGGCATTTCAATGTTAAAAAAAGCCTCACAGGTTCAGAAAAATTGTATACTATGAATTATAAAGATAATTTTGTCAACGTATTTGTCCTGCCAAAAATCAGATATTTGAAAAAAAGAGTCTCTATTATTTTAGGCATTAAAATAATATCACTGACGATGTCATTTCAAATAAAAGACATTTATTTGAATAATATTTTTAGGAATTGAATTTGTTCTTACTATCGCTTCTTATCAATTTTTGAAAAATTGATAAATTTTAATGAATGATGGCAAATTTTTTCGGGGAAAATATTCTCTACTAATTGATAGCTCTATGGTTCAAGTCGTTAAAGCAGCTCTTTAAAATAAGACATTAAAGAAAACTATATTTGAAGAGGATTTTTAATTATTTTATACATTGACAACAGTAGAATTGTAGGAAATGTTTTTCCTAAAAAATCAGCTATCATTGATCAAAATTAAAAATTAAGATTTTCAAAAAATTTTAAATAATTATTTTTCGTAATTTTAAAACTTTTTTCATAAAAAATAATCCTTTTTCTACGATGAGACAGGTATTCTGAAAATCGAACAAGACATGTTTTTCCAGGGATCTAATTTTTGGCACGACATGTATCTTAAATATCAAAGTAGGAATTAAAAAATTGATTGTATTCCTCATTTCGATGCCTGTGTTTTGGTGATTCTTTTCTCAGTGCATTTTTTACTGCAAAGTTTTCAAGTAACTGAAAAAATTCTTCTCTTATGTGCGCAGATGTTAATAACTTTTTTTAAAAATCATTAATGAATTAAATAGGAATTATCTCTTGGAAAATGATTGATTAAAATCCGCGAAAAATTTAGAAAACATTGCTGTCGTCAAGGAATGTGAAGAAAATTAAAACTGAAGAAAATTGAAAAACTCTGCAAACCAAGCTGCATATGAATCGATTCCAAACTAATAATAGCTTTTAAGGATCCTGATACGCTACTTTTTCACGGTTTATCAATTTCGAATTCCACAATTTTTTATTTTCGACCCGCCCTAATATGTATACTCAGTAGACAGTTTTCAACTTAGCGATATTAGCCTTCTTTCTTCAAGTAATATCTCGTATAACTGGGAATTGGGCAATATTAATTTTTTATTTAGGTGCAGAAGTAAGTTCCACGCAGAAGTCTTTATCGTCCTCTCACGATCCTGGATGGAACGATCCGCCAAAATGGGCTTTCACTCCACCGCAAACTTCGTGTGCAACACCTACAAAGCGTGTATTGAACAAACGAGTAGCTTTTCCATTAAACTCAGCAACCACTGCCTCGAATTCTCAAAGTCAATCTCCAATGTCTCTTCCACCGAATCTCCCGCCTCCTGCATCTTTCAAAAGCGAATCAGAAAGTCCTGGGATTGTTTTCAGTAGAGTAGGACCAGAAGATTCTCATTCTGATTCATATATTGATAAAGAAAAATCATTGAGTGAAGCCTTATTAAACTTAGAGACTGTAATAGAAAAACACATAGATTCAAAATCGAAAGCCCAAGAAGTCCAAAAGAGAATAGAGACTATGAAAAGTTTATGGCTGGAGGACAAACTGGATAGTTGCATTCATAGAAAAGTTTTGGACATCTCGAAAGGTTAGTGCGATTGATTTTCAACCAGAAGAAAAGAAGGGTTTTTGCTGTACTAATTACATAATTAATTATGTTTAGCTTTGAAAGAAGAAGATGCTGAAAAGGCAGACAAGATTCATATTTCCTTGATGTTGGAGCGAGCAGCACTTTGCAGTTCCTGGATTCCTGGTATAAGACACTTGATCTTAGAAATGAAGTGTAAATTTACTAGTGGCGAAACTACAATTGAATCGGGCCCGAGTTTAATATCTCTCTCTTTAGAAGATACTCAATAATGATTTTTACGAGGGGCGATTCACTCTCGAGTAAACTTTGAAAAATTTGAATATTTTGGATGATTTTAAATTATTCTTTATTCTTAGGTAAGTTATTAGAGTATTCACATCATAAATACCTTAAATAGATTAAATTTACAAAAGATTTCGACTCGCTTCTTACTGCTAGCTGTTTTGTGAATTTAAAGTAAATGATATTTTTAAATTGTGACCTTTTTTATATTTTCTTAATGTCTTGTTACTTTACTTATTTGAATATATTTCCAGATATTTCAAATTCTTATCCAAAGTTAAATATTGATATTCGAGAGTGAATCGCCCGCGGATTTTTAGCGATCCTTGAGAATTTGCTTTATTTTAATTATGCAATACTATCTAATATTGTACTCTTAACGAGGATAAATATTTATTACGTCCCTATTTAATACACTGATTTAATTTTTTAGCATTTTTAAGATTAAAAATAATCGATTCCTACCTTGCCGACACCTTTTTCGTAAAAACTCACGTCACGTCTACAGAAATAGAGATATCGAGTTGAAAAATTGAACGCTAAATTTCTGGAAAAAATCCAAAAATTAAAAAAAATTTTTTTGTGAAATTCCAAAAATGTAGAGTCATGCTTCTTGCACCATGTTTCTTAGTGCTTCTTATTTAATCTAAATTCCAGGGCTCAAACTCGCTTCGCTATTGACAGTATTTGATTTTTGTTAGCAAAGCCACTATTTTTTCGTAATTGGCCGCTGCGATGAGACTGTTTCTTTACTTTTCCCCTTTGTACATAATTTCGAACTTCTTCATTAGATTAACTAAAATAAGATATCCGCCATTTCAAAAATCCAGATTTTAGAAGATTTCTCAACACAAGTAAAATTTCGAAGATTTGATTTCTAGGGATTTCACATGATTTAAGGATCTTTAAAAATCTCAAAAGTTTTTAAAAAGTATAGTGTATTTTAAAAGATTCCGAGGAATTTCATGAGATTTCCAAAAATGTAGTGAGATTATAAAAACTTTCAAAAAGTTAAAAAATGTCTAAGGAATTGCAAAGATTTCAGAAAATTTAAATGATTTTGAAGATTTCAAGGAATTTTACAATATTTGAGACACACATTGGATTTCGAAAGAAATTAAAATATCCCATAAGATTTTAAGGAATTTATGTAACGATTGTAAGGGATTTAAAAAATTAATAGATTTCAGTTGGTTTAAAAGCTTTTAGGGTATTTTAAAAGATTTTAATATATTTCAAAAAATTATCAAAGGTTTCAAGCGATTTTTAAGAGCTGTATATGAGTTTGTGGAATTTCAGAATATGTAAAAGATTGCATAATTTTTTATAGGAATTTTGAGAGATGTTTTAAAAAGTTTTAGAAAGGTTAGGGTATATTTGAGACAATTTCAAGGAATTAAACTAGATTTCAACATTTTTTTAAGGTTTTCAAAGAATTTTTGATAAAATAAAATAATTTTTTTTTGATAAAATAAAAATGACCAAAGTTATAACATTTTCAAATGTCAAAAAACTAAACGAAAATTAACATTTGAAGCCAAACAAAGCATTAAATGGGAAAAAGTCAAGATAAGAAAAACTTTACTTTTTAATTGCTCTGCAAGATTGTTCAAAAAACTTTTTAAATTTTGGTAACGAAAAATCGAAAATTCAAATTTTTAGCGCAAAAAAAAGTTAATGAAAAAGCAATAACTCCATTTATATATTTGAGTACAACGATACAATCTACGAGAATAAGCGGGACAAAATTTATTCAACCAAAAAAGGTTGAGAAATTTTTTACGAATATTTTTCTGATAGGAAGCGTAGTTTTTTTAATTGTAAAAAGCAAGTTTAAAAAAAAAATAAAAAAAAAACAAAGCAATGAGATTAAGAATATTTCAATTTCCATGCATATTATAAATTGTAATGATATAAATTTAATAAAATGATGCATGTTTCAGCGCAGATAAGAATACAATTTAACGTAAAATAAACAAATATTAAAGTAATCATGATAAATACAGTTTTTACTTTTTTTCGTAAAGTCTAAATACCCAATCACAGGCAGAGGAAGATAAAAAATGTATTATATTTGACATAAAAGTGTTGAGCATATTGTAGAAAATTTGACATTTTGGGCAAAATCGAGTGTGAAGCACGAGATACGTGATGAGAATGTATTCGCTAAAGCAGAATGAGCTTTAACAAAAGAGAGTTCACAATCGCAAAATTACAGTTTTCAATTCGTTGAACTTTAATTTTGAATAATCTGTGCAAGAATGTGAGAGAAATGCGAAGACCGAACGCGCAGCGCGGGATAAATACAAAATCGAACACGAAGCGAGAGAAACAACTATAGTGCACTCTAGGCGCGCTAAAACTTGCGAGCGAAGAGAGCCGCGCGCGACGAGCATGTGTCCGTTCAGCGGGCAGATTTTATTGTATGGAAAACCTTATAAAACTAATAATTTTAATTGGTTTATAAAAAAAATGAACACATTGTCTTACCATTATCGACCTATTTAAAATTATCAGTTAAAAATTTATTATTTCAAATTGAAAGCGTTTCTGAATTCGGAATTTTATTTAGTTACATTCTGAAGTAAAAAATATCCAATTGACAGCGTAACTTGAACATTTATAAATAAAAACACTAAAAATGGTTTCGTTTCGAAATAAAAACGTAGGAGTTTAGGGTATCTTTAAACAATTTTAAGGGGCTTTTAAAGAGATTCGTTGGATTTTATAAAATTTCAAAGGATTCCTGAAAATTTCAGGGGATCCAATGGACTTCAATGGATTTTAAAAAGTGTAGGATATTTTTAATGATGCGAAAGGATTTCTGTTTATTTTTATGGGAGATGCACATTCTTTAGGGATAGTCCATATATTACTTAACGCTTTTTGGGGCGATTTTTCGACCCTTCCTTCCCCTTGGAACGATATCGTCCGCCCCTCACCCTGTTGACTCGTTGTTACGTAACTTTCAGTACTCTGATTTTTTCACGATAAATACAAAGTTTTAAGTGGATACAATGATTATAGTTAATTTTTTATTTGTACAGTTTACGATATAAAATAATATAAATTCATATTTTTGAGAATATCGTTTTTTATCAAGTTAAAATCCACGTAAATTTTCTAGTGTGGGTTACAGTAGCATTGCAACTTTTTTTTTAATTTTACCTTTTTTTTAATTTTACCTTTTTTTTACTATTTTAAAGTAGCTTAAGAAAAAATTGACAAACATTTTTCACGCTCCAATAAATGCCCCGTTTTTATCTCTAGAATAGAACTAATTTTATGAAAAATACTTTGAAAAAATTATACCATTAGCTAAACACAAAAAAACTTTTTTTGTTGATATTTTAAAGTATTCTAACTTAATCATAGATTATTATATTTAAAATATAATTCTATGTTATTATTTATTTTCGTAAACTGTACCCTGCTAAGGTATCCTTTAAGACCTTTAGCGTGAGTACATACATATATGTACAAATATCGCTAAGATACTCCACTTCATTGGGTATAGGCTTGTGGAAATTTTCTCATACTAAGGCGGGCTTAGAACCACTGTATGAATTTTTTGACATCTAGTGATAACCCGCGCTTGCATTCGACTTTATTAAAAGTACTTGCATTTGACTGGATGTTTTGCCTGGGAAAGGAAAACTGCAGACAAAATCACTTGACATTAGTTGAAACGCAGCAAATAGACAAATCCTTACGTAATTATTGAACGTTCCCTTAATGGAGAATTATGTTTAGTTTTAATCTGCAAAAATGCGATAATTCGTTTTTCAACAATTACTCAAGTGAACAATCAACATTGACATAATCTCTGGTTATTTCCATAAACTACCTTTACTTTAATAAGCATCCTGTTACCGCATACGATTTGAGTAATTGGAGATTCGGGCGTAATCCATTTGACATTGATATACATGTGTCAGAAACAACTGCAATTCTGCAAAATCTGAGATCCCTATATTTCACTCTATTCTGTATTAAGTAGGTGCCTGATATCACTTCCAGTTGGATGGTCCGACCATAGTTACTTGCGCCTATTACCCTGGGGCACGCTTTTTAGATGCAAATACAATGCGAGCGCACGCGGTGCTGCAAAATTGCAAAATTGGAACTCGAATTAAATGGTGCGTTTCGCGTTCCCAGAATGATGTACCACTCTGTTAATTCCACACCTCATAAATTTTACGCTTGCGTTCGCATTTTCGTCCAATGAGCGTGCTAGCTTCTGGATTCATAATTGGACATCTTTTGGAGAGTTTATTGTTCAATGATAAATAAAAAAAACGTAATTACGTAGCTTAATGAAATATATTTGCAGTTTTAGACAAGAAGTAATTTATAGTATCATTTTAGTTCTTGAAAATACATCAACTCTTGTTTACCCTCAAAATATTTCTTTCCACATTTTAATGAGAACGAGAGTTTTTTCGCATTAACAAACAAAATATTTCTTCTCGTTTTTATTTCATAGAATTTTTCACGTAAGTAACAATATTTTTTTAATATTGTCGATTTCTTTTAAAATGATTATTAATGAAAAATTTCATTGTTTCAAATTGAAAGTGCTTCTAAATCCGAGATTTCATTTGAAATATTCTATAATGAATAAAATCAAACAGACAACGTATAAACTTGAATACAGTCGAATCTGGATTTAGTGATTCTCGACATAGAGTTTCCGAGAATTGACGCTGCGCCGCGGGAATGGGTGAGTGGAGCTGCGGGGGATGTTCGGCGTCCACTCAGTCGTGACAAATCGGAGAGAGAAACAGGAAAGAGACAGAGCAATCCTAAAGAGCTGTATGCAATAAATCAAATTGCATTTTAAGCGACTTATAAATATTTTTAGGGATTTCTACAGATTTAAGAGATTTCAAGGGATTTTACCACATTTAAAGGATTCATATGATTTGAAAAGAAATTATAAGGTGTCAAGGGTTTCCTACGGATTTCAAATGAGTTCTAAGCTTGCAAAGGAATCAAAAAAGGTATCCAGAATTTCATTCATATTTAAATGGTTTCAAGGGATTCCAGCGAATTTCCAGACAACTTTATGAAATAAATGAAATAAAATTTCCAACGATTTCTATGGATTTAAGGGGTTTACGAGATTTCAAGGGATTTCTGATGGATTTCAAGTGATTTTGAAGATTTTGTATTATTTTTTATTCGTTCATAATTGCACATGCTTTTGAAAGTTTATTTTACAATGATAAATCACAAAACATAATAATCTAGTTCGATGGAATATTTTTTGCAATTTTAGACAAGAAGTAATTTATAGCATTATTTTAGTTCTTGAAAATTGATCAACTCTAGTTTAACTTCAATACTTCTTTATCTATTTCATGGAATTTTATGCAAAAACTATATGTAAAAACTATAAAAACCTTGGTTTGTCCTTACAAAATTATTCTCTTCAAATTTAGAATATGCTACCGCGAGAAGTGAAGTTTTATTTATCTTTAAATCACATAATTATGTATTATAGTTAATATAACTTTTTTCCATTTAAATTCAAAATTTTACTAATTAATTTTTGTAATTAAAATTAAATGTTTGGTCACAGATATAATATACCATAAGTAAGATATATATGTATTTCTAGGTGTGTCTATGAAAGTAATAAAATGCATCTGTATAATATTAAAACATTTAAATAAATCATTTACAAATAAATGAAGTACAAAATAATAAAACAATATGTGTGACATAATTATAAGTATATAAGTGCAGTTTTGATCTAATATAAGATTCGAATAGTTAAACAAATATAGCTATTCAAAAAACAACTGTTAGAAAGGGGACGAACGCCTTTTAATTAAAGCCTAAAAAGTTAATTATTTAAAAAATTGCATATTCTAGAAAATATTCTTGGTTATGGAAAACAATTTTAAAGTATAAAAATGATTTATTTCACAAATTTCATTTTTTTGTCAGACTTCTTAAAGTCCGACAAAAGTTCTATATCGCAAACGACATATGTAAATCCGATTTAATAAAATTCTTGCATGGCAGAAATCATAAGATATCATTTAGCACTACAGCGAAACTCTTCTATAGCGCCGATTTTGGGGTTGACGGTGGGTGGGAACTAACTCATTATAGCCCTCTCCGCTTTCGTTTGTTCACACCTGAGTGCTCGCCTAAGTGACAACCGCAGATTAATCTTTCCCCTATTTTCCCCATTTATCGTGAAAAAAGTACCGTATTTCCCCTTTTAGGACTCTTTTCGCTTTGTGATCCCGGTCATTATTATTTATAGCATGATTTCTACAGCATTATAAGTTTTAATGAATATTTTGACATGATTTGTAAAATTTATTTGAGATCGAATTATCGAATTTTTAGGGTGACCTCTGTACAACTGAATATGTTTTCGTATTAAAAGTCAAACAAATAGAGAAAAGTATATTTTTAAAGTCCCCAATTTTGAAAAACTCATTTTAAAATGATTCAGTGTGAAGTATAAAGTGGATAGAAAATTCAGTTTAGAAACATTAAATCTTAAATGTCCAACGTATATAAAGTATCAGATTTGAAAGTATTTCCAACTTTTATATTTTTAATTTGAAAATACTTAATTGTGATGTATAAAAATTCAATTTTTGAAGAATTCAAAATTTTAACCCAAAGTCTAAAGTATTAAAATTTAAAAGTATTTTTGTACTTTGTAGTGATCAATGTAAATTTAAAAGCATTAAAGTTTTGAAAGCAATTCTATCTTTGAAAATGACACTTTTTAAAAAATTGAAAGTTTTAATCAAATAAAGAACATACTTTATATTGGTAATTGTCGACATTATAACTATTTATTTAATTTGTTTATATTTGATGAAATAAAAACTATTATCACTCAAATTAGGCAGAAACCAATTTTATAAGATTTGAAATTATGTCAATTAAAAGGCATATTCATAATTCAATATATTATAGTATCAACAATAATTGAAGTATCAGAATTGACGATAATAATAAATTTGGAAGTAAAAAAATCGAATATAATTTATTATAATTTTGTAGGACTGCTAAGTGTTAAACACTAAATCTCACAACAACAAGTAGTAAAGAACTTAATAGTAATTCATTGATAACTTCTTAGCACATCAGTTTAAATAACAGCAGGGTGGATTAGAGATGCATTTTTACATTTTCGTAAAAGCTTTTTTCATCTCACATTTTTTGTCTGAAAAGTAAAGGAAAAAGATAAGAGCTCCATTTTCTATGAATATATCCCTAAGGGTCTGATGATACGAAATATAGGTAGAAAGAACATATTCTCTTTTGAGAAAGAATTTTTGGACAGGTGCAACCCTCAATTGGCATGGATAGGGGTCATCCATATACCACCTAGACAATTTTTCACCACTTTTGGATTCCCCCTCGTGGACAGCTGTGGAAATTTGACGAACAAC
>NC_046660.1:89612244-89628827 GCF_010883055.1 Belonocnema kinseyi
CCCCACTAAACTGTCCAAGTGGTATATACCATATAAAATATGGATGGCCTGAGAGAGGTCCCATATCTAATATAACAGGCAGTGACTTGTGAAGCGATCAGGGCGTTTGTCCAGATAATGCTGCAAGGTGTCCTTTTACGAAACCACAGGAATCAGAATTATCTTTTATAAACAAGCGTATTTTAATTGACACTGCGAAAATTGAAGGGCTGATAGTGATACCCGATCGTCCGCAAGTTTTGATACCCCTTCTCCCACCCTATCTTATGTAATTTTATACCTACTCCACCCACTCTAGGTTTAGTTCTACTGTCGGGGGTTGCCTGCAAAAAGCCTTAGAACTAAGTTAGGGGAATCGACACGCAAACAGTCAGGGCAGCCTGCGCCGTTTCTAATTTGAATACATAATGTTGCGCAATATACTCCATTAAGTATTAGCGCGCTGCGGCCCTGTCAGGAAAACATCCCCCCCTCCCCCACACAGAAACGGCATAGGCCAGCAGTTCTAGGAATGTCTAAACCGCGGGCGACAAAAACTTGGTTCTGGTGTACTTTGTTTTCGACTTTTCATTAATTTATTTAGGGTTCATCCAAAAATAACGCAAGACGATTTCAGGAGAGGGTTAGGCATTTGGTTAAATCTTACTGTTTCTGATGGATTCAAAAATTAATTAAACTTTCAACCAAATAGTTGACCTTTCAATCAAAAAAGAGAAATTCTCATCAATGAACTGTAATATTTGATATTTTATGAAAGAAAAGATTTTAATTTTAAATAAAAAATAGTTTAATATAGAACCAGAAAAGGTGAATCTTTTAACAAAATAGTTGAATACTTAGCTAAAAAAGATTTTTTATCACTAATGAAAAAAGTGTCCTCCACATTGTGTCAGAAAGACGAGCTTTCTACAAATTAGTTGAATTTTCGATCAAATAATTGAATTTAAACCGAAAAGATCATCTTTCAACCCACAAGATTATATTTCTACTAAATAATACAAATTTTCAAATTTATAAAAAAATTTGGGACCAAATAGTTGAATTTTGAACTATAAAAATTATTTGTCTACCAAAAAGACGATTTTTTCACAAAAATACATGCATTTTTAACAAAATAGATAAATTTTTAACTTAAATCTTCATCGTTAACAAAAAGTGTAAATTTCCAATTAAAAAACAGTTCAATTAAAAAAGTACATTTTTCAATAAAATACCTCAATTTTTAACCAAATAATTCTCTTTTCAACTAAGAAGATTAGTTTTTTGCCAAAAAGATGAATTTTTACAATATTCACGAATTTTTGATCAAATAGTTGCATTTTCAAAGAAGAAGATTAATTTTCCACCAAAAAAGACGATTTTTTACCCAAATAGTTAAATTTGTAAACTGTGCCCACTGGGTTAATTGTAAGAAATAAAAAGTGATAAAGTACATGATTTAAGTTATTAAAATGAGAAATTATAAAATGAATACTGGTAGACAAAACGGGCCTGAGGAAAGTTTGCAAAGGGCAATCGAAAAGCATAAGAAACGGTGAGTTAAATTATCGCCAAGCTGAAGGTAAATACGAAGCTGCGGCAATCAACACTTTGTGGCAAACTTGCTAAATATGTGAAAAATAATAGAATAGAAACGGTTTATCGAAGGAAGTTTAATTTTCTTTTCGTTAATTCCTTATGTGCGAAAAACTTAAGTTCCTATTTGTGCTGCATTAAAAAAATAATAACAACTACCTATTTACTACTACCTACTACTATCTGATTTTCAGACTAATTTTTATTATTTTAAATTCCCCTAATGTCTTTCATGCTTTCTCTGCCTTAATTCTTTAGGTTATGTTCTGGCTAAAGTACGCATCTTAACATTATATCTCTTCGAGTTGGTGTTCCATGGCATAAATTTTGATTTTTTGCTCACTTAAAAAAATTTTTTAAAATGATTTACAAATTAAAATTGATATTCCAATTGTTCCATACTGCCCCACCATGCGTTCTGTTTTACCCGCCGCGTGTTCCATAGCGCCCCACCTCACCTACATTGCTTGATACTTAAGTTCTGAAAAATTAGTTTGCTCGATTTACAAACACATATGTGCAACTTGTAAATGATAAATTCGATAAAAATTTCAACCAATAATTGTTTCTACAAGTTCTTACAGGTTACAGCCTAATTAGCGTCAAAGATTTTATACACCGTCTCGCCCCACCTTCCTCTATATTATTATCAAATATACGATAACACGATCGAGTGGTTTCTATTAAGAAAATTCTTCAACATTTTTTTGTTAAGAAACTACCGATAGTCGGTGTAATTCACCCATTTTTGTTACCGGCTAAGTCTATCTATACGCCGGATTTCCATACAATTCAAATTTTAATATATTTTTAAGTGAAACTTCTTTTCGGACATTAGTAAATTGTCATTGGGATGGGATTTAATTGAAAAAAACATTATCATATATTATTATACTATATGAAAGAGTATGATACAGTATATGATACCATGTTATACAACAGGTGCCATACAATATCAACGTGAATCGTGCAATATGATACAATATCATATACAATATCATACGATATCACGCAATATGATCAAATATGAAACCGCCCCTGTTGGCGCCGGAGCATCCTAAAGACATCTTTAAAATGTACCTCTATGCCATGTGGCTTGACGTGCTTAGGACATCCTTTGGATCTTTTCAAGTCTTTAAAAGGTCCTCAGAAAGTCCTCAAGGAGTCCGTGAAAGGACGTTTATAGGATAACTTTAAGACTTGTGTGCCCAATGTCATACTTGATCATATATATGATGGAATATGATAAAGTATCATACAATATGATGCGATATGATACGATATAATATGATACAGTATGTGTGCAATATGATGGTACAATATGGTACAAAGTCATACAATATGGTGAAATACGATACAGTATTATACAATTTGGACAATTTATTTTAAGTTTCCATAAATCAGCTCCCTAATTACCGCATAAAGTACAAAAAAATTCCGGCAATTATTTTATTAAATTTTTGATAATTTCGGATAAGTTAACATGAATTTCATGCTCCTTTCACAGAAAATCGCCGATCCTCCATTGTAAACCGAAATCGGTGTTCAAGTGAGTTGCAAAAAATCTGCGCCACACAGTTTCATTCGGAGAATCTAGGGGAAAAGCATCATTTAGACACTGTTTTTCTCATCGAGAGCAACGTGAAGTGTCGTGTACAAACTGTCTGTCACCTGTCAAGATGATTTTTTCGGTGTTATTTGGGTGAAATAGATGTTGATAAGCAGGTAAGTTATAATAATAATTAGCAAATAATATTCAAACCTTAGGTTAGTCAAAACCTACATGACATTCAAAACACTAAAGCCGGGATGTAAAAACTAAGTCGTGACCGTCTGCATCTTAATTGATGCCTGTTCGTTCGAAAAAATTTCCTCTAGATTTTCTGTATTCAAAAAAGTGAAGTTAGCTGGTGGTTGAAGTGAAAATACCTAATCGTATATGTAGACGGTCATGACTTTTTCGACACATCCCGGCTTTAGTTTAAATATCGACGGCCAATATTATTTCAATTAGTTTCCTTATTAACAATTATTTAGTCTAATAGCGCAATGTGAATAGTTGTTTTGACAGGTGTCCAGGTGGCTGACAGCGCGGTTCAGCACTCCACAACTATTGGCAATGAGCCAAAATTCAGTCTCCAACTGATACTTTCCCCTAGATGCCCAGATGTGCACCTACGTTCAGAGGAATACATTTGAGACTTAAAAATTGTTTGAAATGCTCATTGGGACACCAATGAAATTTGAGCTACAACAAATTTAACACCAGCGTTTTTCTGTGTTAATCAAAATCTTATATGGACTAAATCATGACTATTTCGAGAAATTTCTTAAATAATCCTTTTGTTATAAAAAATATCGTATGCGCTAAGGGGGAGAAGACAATTTTTCAATTTGTATACGTTTTCAGTTTCTTCTTTTACCCCTACATGCATAACATACTATTTAATGATTATCAATAGTAGTAAAGCATGTTTAGCGTTAGTTGATCGAAGCTGAGGAAAAAGCGACCGCCAATCAGACCATACTCACAATAATTATTAGTCAAATGATTTTTTTTGTAAGAAGAGTTCAGCCTTTTATTTTTGTGCACTTATTATTATAATAGCAGGCACTTTGACCCTTTTAAGTGCTTACATATTATGGATTAATCATGTCTATTTTTGATGATTATAATCATAAAATAAAATGACCTCATATAATTAATAAAATTTTCAGACCCCTTCCCCCTCAAAAAGCAAAATAAAAACTGAGAGAAAACTATACTTCCCATGATACATTTTTCAAGTAAATGATTCTGGGAAATCCCGACGGGAAAAATGAAGGCATGAATAGATTTTACTGTACATGTCATTTCATTCTTGTCACTCAGGACTTGAGATTCAGAACTCGTCTTCTGCTTTTTATGATGAGAAACTTAGTAAAGGTAAGGAAAAACCTGATTTGATCGACTTCTTCCAGACTATTTATTCGGCAACGTATGAATATGACGTTTCGGAATCACACCGTTTCTCTCATCAGCATATCTAATACAAAAATATAAAAATTTGAATCATTAACTAACGTGAACTAACGTGAAAACACATTTATTTCCTCAGACACTTGTGTAACAAATATATTCTTGAAATACGTGAATGGCACGACAAAATTTCAAGCATCAAATTAAAGGACTTACTTCTAGCTTAATTTAAAAATAATTAATTGATAATAATTTTTTTATACAATAATGAATTAGCAATTTGAATTGAAAAAGGTATAAGAGATCAAATTACATTGCAAATAATTTAAAATTAAGACTCTAATATACTATTTCGCATAAATATTAAACAATTAAATTGTTAGGACTTGAATGATTTATTTTGATCAGTTATTCAAAAATTACTTAAGGTTCTACTCAGCGGCACTAACCCCGAGGAGTAGAAACTTCTACTGAGGGGTAAAGATTTCCTATAATGGTGGGAGGATGGATCGATAATATCTTAAATATTACTCAATTAAATCATTGTCTTTTTACAAATTTTTGAAAAAATTTCAATGTTTTTAGAACATGAGGAAACAGTGTTTATTCATTATTTAGTTTTTTAATTCTAATATTGTAAAATATGGAGATCGAAATAAGAGAAATGTTTAAAAGACTCGAAAGTGATCTGCAAATCTAATAATAATTAAAATTAATATTATAGGTTGAAAAATTATATATGGATTCAAGCACATGGCTGGCTTGATGATTACTTAGACAAATTTGTATTGAATTTATAAAAACTGTTTAGGCAAAAATTGTTAATCAATCTTTTTCTACGATATATTTTTTGTTATCGACAAAATTAATCAGGATACGTTCTTGCGTCGTTTATAATTGCCAATTTAAAAATAATGATCAGTTATTTAACTCTGATTTACTTTTTCTCTAAATGGAATTTTTGTACCCGTTTTATTTATGCTGGCATACAACAAAGGGATATATTAGAAGCATTCTTTTTTAGACTTTAAAAAATTCAAAGATACTTAGGGGCCATACATATACCACGTGGACACTTTAGGGGGGAGAAGGGGGGTATGGCAAATTTCCACGCTTGTGGACATACATTTCCCTAAATCTGTAAAAAATATACTGCAATAAGACAAGGTATACTCTAGGTATACTCAAACATTGATATTGTGCTCAGGCACAATATAATTTTTATTTTTATTCTAATTTTTTTAACGAATTTTTCTTTGAAATTCAAATCATGTTTAAGCTAAAATTTCAGATTCTTTTGTTTTCATGGTCAACAGTACGAAATTCGTCGACTGACTAACAGGTCAGAACTTCGAGTGAAAAAACGTCATTTTAGTACTTTTGAAACCTACGGGGATAATTGTTATAATGCTAAGAACTAACAATAAGTTTGACTGGCAGCTTTTCAGTGGGACCAAAGTTGACTGGCAGGCTATCAAACATTCTAAAAATTCGAGTAATGAAATGTCATTTTAATACTCTTGAAACCCATGGGCGATGATTTTTAGGTGCAAAGAACTACCAAGAAGTTTGACTGGCAGCTCCTGAATGGTGCCAAAGTTGACTGGCAGACTGTCAAACATGCCAAAAATTCTAGAGAAGAAACGTCATTTTAGTACTCTTGAAACCCATTGGGAATGATTCTTTAGGTGCTAAAAAATAATATAATAATTGATTGGCTGTTCCTCAGTGGTGCCATATTTGACTGACACACTGGCTAGTATGTTAATCAGCAACCGAATGAAAGTTTTGTCCTTTTCATTATTTAAAATTTTCATCTATAGGATACTTCTCTAAAACTAATATGTATATAAAAAAAAGAAATTACAAAAATCTCACTTTTTATGAAAATTCACAGCTCGCAACAATGAGTTTCAAAGGTACTAAAATGAGATTTCTTCACTTAAATTTTTGGCATGTTTGATAGCCTGCCAGTCAACTTTGGCACCACTCAGGAGCTGCCAGTCAAACTTCTTATTAGTTGTTTACACCTAAACAGTCATCCCCAATGGGTTTCGAGAGTACCAAAATGACGTTTCTTCTCTCGAATTTTTGGCAGGTTTGACAGCCTTCCAGTGTACTTTGAAAACACTCAGGAGCTGCCAGTCAAACTTATTATTAGTTTTTAGCATCCAAGCCATCATTCCCCGTGGGTATGAAGAATACTGAAATGACATTTTTTCACTCGAACTTTCGACGGTTTAACGAAAAAATTTTGCAAAATGCACCAACAGCTGTTAGCTAGTACACGAATTTCGAACTGTTGACTATGAAAACAACAAAATCTAAAATTTTAGTGAGTGATAAAATGACGTCTTTACTTTCGAGCTTTACTTTTAACAAAAAATGGAACAATTAAATTTGCATTAAACAAATTAATTTTGAATAAAAAAAACAATTAAATCTACAAAAAATAGTGCAATTTTCAACCAAAGAAATGAATTTATGTACAAAAAGACTTCTTCCAAAAAAGACAAAATTGCAATAAAGTACATGAATTTTCAACCACATAGTTGAATTTAAACTGAAAAATAATGTTTCAAGGAAAAAATTAAATACTTACATTTTCAGTTAAAAACAATTTTCAAACCTAAAAAATCAAAATTTCAAAAAAATTTTCAAGCAGAAAATCGAATTTGCAAACAAATAATTTAATTTTTAAACCAATAATTTCCTACAAAAAACAGAAATTAAATATTTTACGAATCAATTTTAAAACAACAAAAAAACGAATTTTTATCAAAATAGATAAATTTTTAACGGAAAACGGTTACATTATCATTTAAAAAAATAAATTTACAAGGAAGTGATTTACAAGGAAGAGAATAAAAGGTTTGAGGAAGAGGTGGAGAAGGCTAGGACGGAAGAAGAGGTATGGAAGGTAGTAAATAGAGAAAGAAAAAGAAGAAAAAGTGCAAACCAAGATATTGAAATGGTAGAATGGAAAAAATATTTTTTTTTGATTTATTGGGAGGAGTAGAGAGAAAAGTTATATAGGGAGGAAAATATGGTAGAGAAAGAGATGAGGAAGAGGATATATCAAGGGAAGAAATAGTTAAGGTTTTAGGAATAATGAAGGATGGAAAGGCACCTGGTATAGACGAGATTCCAAACGAAGTATGGAAATATGGAGGGAAGGAACTAGAGGAATGGGCATGGATAATATGTAATATAGTATGGAGATCAGAGAGGTGGCCAGAGTTATGGAACAGGGTTTAGAAAAGGAATGGGGGTAATAGACAACATCTATGTTCTGAACTATCTAGTAAATAAGTGAATTAAATGGGGAAAGGTGCAATGATAGTAATGTTCGTGGACTTAAAGGCGTTGTTTGACTCATTATACCGAGGCGAAATAGAAAAAGTTATGTTAAAAAAGGGGATAAGAAGGTAGAAGAGCAATTAGGAGATAGTTTCTGGTTGGTAAGAGGTGTGAGATAAGGTTGTACTTTGAGCCCCCTTTTTTTAATTTATTAGTATCAAACTTGGAAGAAGAAATGAGGAGAAAAGGTTGAGGAGGAGTTAGGATAGGGAAAGAAAATATGTATGAACTGGCATACGCAGACGACATAGTGTTGATGGCAGAGGATGAAGAAGGGATGGCGGGATTAATTACAGGATTAGGGAAATACTTAGATGGGAAAAAGCTGAATGTAAATGTAGAAAAGACAAAGATAATGGGGTTTAGAAAAGGAGGGGGAAGGAAGAAACAATGGACAGGCAGATGAAAGGGAATAAAGCTAGAAGAAGTAAAAGAGTATAAATATTCAGGATATATCTTTTAAACGAATGGAGATCATACAGCACATATAAGAGAAAGGATAAAAAAAAGCAGCAGGGGTAATGAAACAGATATGGGGAATAGGAAAAAGAAGGTTAAAAAAATTGGACAAGGAGAATGTGGTTATCTGATACGCTGGTATGGCCGCTATTAGGTTATGGAGCAGAGATCTGGGAATGGAAAGAAAGGAAAGATATTGAAAGTTTACAAGAAAGGTATATAAGGTGGACACTAGGGGCAGACTGGAGGAAGCCAGGATATATGGTGAGAGAAGAAGCGCAAAGGGATAAGTTAAATATTAGAGCGGGAAAGAGGGCATGGAAATTTGAGACGAAGCTGAGGGAGGGAAAGGGAAGGGAGTTGGCTAGACAGTGTCTGATGGAGGTAGAATAGAGGAGAGGGAGAGCGATCTAATTAACGAGATGGGAAGAAGAAAGGAGGGAGTTTTTTAATGATAGAGAAATAGAAGACGGGACTGGAGTAAGCCATGAAGAATTGGAAAAAAGGGAGAGGGTAGTGATGCCGTTAGATACGAGACTGTCTTGATATCGTATCGAAAAATCTCGGTTTTTTCTCGTATCAGTATCGGTTTTCGAGACTCCAGTCTCTGTTTTGTCTCGTATCGTTTTGGTATCGGAGAACCGATATATCGCTCGTATCGTCTCGGGATTCCGAGACTAGACGGCCAGATGGTGGCTTCCTACGAAACAACAGTAGAAGGGGAATGGTAACGAATTTCAATTACTTGAGTACCAAGAACCTTTCCTTGTAATTCAAAGTCTGAATTTTCAAATAGACGAAATATATTTTCGGCATTTATTTTATAACTGCATTATTTTCAATTTATCATATTATTATATTTTTGCACTGTTTTTATATTTGAAAACAATAAACAAAAAATTTCATTAATTTTGAATGTTAAGAACATGAAGAATATTGCCTTTTAGATTTTGAAGCTTCAAAACTTGTAAAATTTCTACAAGTCTCTTAAAACAACTCAATTTTATTGTTAATTTTGAAAAACTGTCTAAATTACAAAAACGGAAGGTGTCAGTACAGAACTGGAAACCAACAAAATAAAAATGTTTCGAAACAGAGAAAGAGGAGCCTGTAAAAACGAAATCATCGTTAAAACATGAAGCAAGTATCCACCTACGTGATAAAGTATTGCTCAATTTAAGTCAAAACAGTTTTATTACAAAAATTTATCGACGTCTGATAAAATGGATGTTGAAGTTGAGAATCTCAAAGCGACACCTAAAACTGGAGCAGGCTCGTCTGCAGAATGCGATAAAAATGTAATGTTTCAGTTAAAACAAATGGACAAAATTACTGTGGAGATATGAACCGCGTGCACAGGAGTAAATGAAGTTTAATGTCTAAAAACTCAGCTAATTCTGACAAAAACGGCCGAGAATTTGGAGATAAAAATTTCATGGGTTTTCAAAATCAGCTTTGAATAGAGATCAGAAATGGAACTTTCAATTTTTTACAAAAATAAAAACTTATTCCCGAAGTATGGGTATGTCGAATGATAATAACAAACAAATTGTTTTTTCCTGATAAAATAAAAGTTGAAGATCGTGATATCGGTGATATAACAGTATTACAGACAGTTTTTTGCTAAAAATCCTGAAAAATAAGAAATTTTGTATTATTTCTTTTGTGATTAAATGATAGTAATTTCGAAAAATATCGCTGAACTAAAATGTTATTAAAAATTGTGAATGATAATAAAATTATATTTCAAACCAATTCTTTTACCGCAATAGGAAATTATTTTGTTATGCATTTTGTGTGCAATAAACCCATTTTTGATCAAAACGGTGTTCAGTAACTTTTTTGCTCCTACTTTTAAGTTACGCATTTCTGAAAGAGTCAATTATAAGTAGGTTTCGATAGAAAGCTTTTACTGATTTTTTCCGTAAAATGTCAATTTCTTATTTTTGTTTTAATAATAAGAATATTAATAAATTTGTGATTAGATTTTTCCATATTTTTCAATAATTATGAAGATAATATTAATATAAGCAGATTAAAAAACTCAAAAAAGGAAATAAATTTGAATTTGATTAACACTAAAAGTCATCTTCTAATGATAATCTATTATAGATATTAACACATTTGAATATATGAGAGCAGGATAATCAGTATTACTATTTTGATTTTGAAGTATAAATCCAATTTTTGTCTATGATTTAACAGAAAACCTAAAAATATATCTAACGATTACAGATACGTTAGAAATAAATTTATAAAAACGTACAGAACTTTTCATTATTTTATACAATGTTACAAAATCTGAGAAATAATTGGTCAGTTTGACGTTTCAAACTTTAGAACTTTTAGAAATTTGGAAGAAATTATGAAATATTTTATATAGTTAAAAATTCTTAATATATTTTTAAATAATTCGAACTTTTCCTTGAAAAAAATCTGATAAATTGAAAAGATTACCTAAAAACCTTCCACATTCTTTTTATGAACAGTTTGTTAATGCGATTAAATACTTTGAAATCTTTTTTGAATATTCTCGTCAAATTAATTTTTCAAAAAGAAAAAGAATCAATTTAAATTTTGCTAGGAAACTTAAGAAAATTTCTTATTCTCTTGAAATCTTTTTAAACACGTGAAAGGCTTCTAAATTTTTTGTTCTCTATCTTTGGAAATTTACTTCTTGTGAAAAGTTCCTAAAAGTCTTTGGAACTAACTCGAATAAAAAAAATTGGATAAAATTCAAAAATGACAAAAATTGCCTTTATACCTTCTACATTTTTTCGACCTTTAGAGAAATCTTTTTCATTTTTTTAAATGTTCTTTGACAATTATGTATCTATTTAAATATTTTGAATTTCTCCTGAAATTCAAAAAAATGCAAAATGAAAAAAATATTAGAAAATTTGTCTAGGAAACTGAAGGAAATTCATTATTTTCTTGAAACCTTTCAAAACGCGTGAAAAGCTTCTTAATGTGTTTTTGGCTATATCTGTTGTTGAGGAATATCTCTGTGCCTCTTGGTCAACAAATAAAAAGTAAGAGAACTTATTTTAATAAAAACTTTTGTTTAAATGAAACAAACTTTTATTTGTCCATGTAAACGATTTGATTTAAAAATTGAATTGAAAGAAGTTTCAGTTTGTTTGAATGAACCAAATAACTATCTCAGTGAGTGCTTTAAAATTTCTTCGGCAGTGTCAACTATAGAGGTCTAGTCTAGAGTTTAGATTTTTAGTATATGTATAATTCTTTTCCTTCAAGGTCTTCTCCCAAAGGGCTAAGCTCCTCGCAGCCCTTCCCGCAGCTCCTTTTTTCGGTACCTGCGGCCGGCCACACGACCATCCCCACACTCTCTCTCTTATTGTGAACGAGCAAAATCCCATCTGGTCATTTTGTCTCGGAATTCCGATACGATACCGATACGAGACAACACTTTCGATATTTTCCGATACGACACAAAACCGAGCGATACAAATCCGAGACTGAAAGGGGAGTATCGTATCGGTATCTTCTCAGT
Source organism: Belonocnema kinseyi (assembly GCF_010883055.1). NCBI lineage: Eukaryota > Metazoa > Arthropoda > Insecta > Hymenoptera > Cynipidae > Belonocnema > Belonocnema kinseyi. The sequence continues at coordinate 89,624,112 of NC_046660.1, forward strand.
ATCGAAAAATATCGCTAGGCGTCATCACTAGGAGAGGGAAAGACAATTAATAGAAAGATGGGGTATGATTGATGAATCAAAATACAATAAATGGTATAAGATGATAAAAAAGGAAAGAGTGCCAAAGTATATATGTGAATGGGAGGAGGAAACATGGGAGCATGTATGGGAAGGATGTAGGAGAGGAATGGAAGATAAAGGAAGCTGGCAAGAGAATGTGGTTAAGATTCTAGGGGAGAATGGATTAGGAGAAGAATGGTTGAAGGAGTTGGAGGGTGCTAAAGGAGCGAATAAGAGAGAATGAAAGAATGCATGTGAAAAAGGCAGATGGAGGTATAAAAAAGTGAAAGAAAAAGGAAACGGAAGTCTCTTAGATTAGAAGCGTAAAGATTGTAAGGAACGGTAAGGTAAAAGTTAAGTAGAATAAGATGTGTTTGCTTTCTCATGCTCTCTCTCTCTCTCTCTCTCCCTTGCACTCTCGCTTTCGTTCGCTCGCTCACTCGTTTCCTAAATTGCGCTGTCGCAGGGAATAGAGATAAGGGACTAGATATAAGACTTATGTAAATAGTTGTAAATAATTGCATATATAGAAAGGATAAGATTGAAACAAAAATATAGATATAAGCAGGAAGATTGTAAGGAATGGAAGTCATGTAAACCCTTAGAGGACACATTATGACTAAATAAGAACCAAAGAAATTAATTTTTAATTAAAGTAGATGAATTTTTAAACAAGAAGAATCCATTTCTACCAAAAAAGATCAATTTTTAACTGAGAAAGGTCAATTTTCAAGCAAAAATAAAACAACACATTTTCAACAAAATTGTTAAATTTTTAAACCTTTAATGTCTTAAGATACTTATCTCAATATTACAAACTTTAGCGTTTACAATTATATTTCCATTGTAAAATAATTGTAATTGTGAATATGAAGAAATATCTCGTGATTTTAAAAGGAGAAAACCGTTCTAAAAGTACCTTTTTGTATAGTATCTTAATAACTAAGGAACATACGTTTCAAATATTTTCCTTGATCCTGCCCTAGGGTCAAACGTGGTACAAAAAACCGTCGTGAAATCTCATATAAAAACTATACTCTGTCTACATTAATTTTGAAAATGAAAAATAATCATAATTTTATAAATAATCCTAAATTTTGGTTTAATATGTTGCTTAGGGAATAGATTTCAGAAATAAAATTATAAAAATATCTCTATTAATTAGTAAAACACTATGTGAAATCGCCTTTCAAATTATACAAAAAAAATCCAAAAATGTTAACAAACGGTTGTACAGATTTGGCTTTAACTTTATGGACCAGTTTCAGAAATATATATTTCTTTTATCGGTTTTCAGCACATGATTTTGCCCTAAACATAAAGCAGATTAATATACATTTTAAAAATAAAAATTAGAAAGGTCAGAAATTCATACAGTTGTCTGTTATAAAATCCCACACATTTTTAATAAAACTCCTTTCCACACATTATATCTAAGTAAACACATTATATCTTTAAGTATACAGGGATGTATCTTCTTTTTGAATTTTTCAAAATTTATTTCATTACTTATTTTTTTTAAAAATAATTTGACCTCTTGCGATTAAAAGCTGGGATTCAGCCTGAAAAGAAATGTGCTTAAAGTAATTTAAAAAATAATAATTAGAATTTTATTTTTAAAGACTGGCAATTGTACGTAATTTCCAGGTGCATTTTTTGTTTCTTCTACAAGAATTTTTAGAATGTTCTTGTTTCTAAATAAGTTTATCCTTCATTCTGAAACTCTTCTGAAGTTTAAATTATTTTTGAATTTTATTGATTCTACTAAATATTTCTTGAATTTATTCGATTATTTACATTTTTTTCAAATTTTCAATCATTGTGAATTGAAACGTTTTGCTTTTAAAACCTTCAACACTCTTTTCCGAAATTTTAGGAAATCGTTTAATGTGTTTAAAAGTCTTCTTTAATTTTTTTTTAAAGTTCATTTTTCAAAATAAAAAATCATTAACAATTTTCACACAAATATTGGGAAAATAATTCTTTCTTTTTCAATCTTGTCAGACCTTCTAATCTTCTTATCTTTAAAAACTATTCAAATTTTTACTGATTTTTCTTAATTCTGTAAATTAAAAAAAAGCCTTTAATTTTTTTTAGATACTTTGATAATTTTTAAAATCTTTTTTAATGTTTTGAAACGTTTTAAAATAATCTCCTGAAATTAATTTTTGGCAATAAAAAATTTACTTTAATTATTGCTAGGAACCTAAAAGAATTTTTTTCATTTCCGTGAAACGTAACAAAATTAAACAACAAAAAAATCTTCACAATTTTTTTTATTTATTTACAAATCGTTTCAAAATTCCTCAATATCTGTTAAACTTACGCAAATTTGAAAGCACAATTTATAAACCAACATAAAATTTAAAAAATTGTGCAACAAAATTGCGCAAGAAGGTTTAATAAGAATTAAGTTCCTTATATTTTTCTTTAATGATATAAGATAGCAAAATTGCATGAACTTTCATTCTCTTGACACCCTGAAAAATTCAGTTTACTTAAAAACTCGTGAAGTCGAGGAGCTCTCGGGTTCTTGCTCGTGCATTTTCGGCTCTACACGAGGCTGGCCCTACGCAACATTTAACACCAGAACGATGCAAGAACTGTCAATAGTCGCACTGGCTGAGATGAAAAAGGTACGCTCTCACGTTCGACACCGAACTTTGCACCTATAGAGATGTGGGATAACACGCTTCAGTTGCAGAGCGAAAAAAATTCACTTATCGGTGTGATTCAGCGACTTTTTTCTAACAGTGTATGTTCGACATGTAGGATTTGGATTCCTTGTATACAATCTTTCCCTTTCATCGGCATTAGATGTTAGTATACACCATTCTCTTAATTTTTTAATGTCGGAGAGATTGGTGTATATAACATCCTGCACGGTAAAAAAAATTGAGCTGTGACAGGGATATTATTCCTTATTTTAGCCAAACATTAGGCTGAAAACGAACGAAGGAATTTAGAAAGATCCCTGGATCAGCGAAAATGAATATCCTTGACCATTTTCCATATACCAGGGATATCGTATAGTCAAACCCCTAATAAGTATAGCTATAATAGGGATATTAAGAATAGGTGTATGAAGCAATTGTCGGAAGAGCGCCGGTGCATTATGGGAGCAGTGAAATAAAATAGCGACGGTCTAATCGGGAGCAGTGACAGTTAAGATTTACTTTGGACAATTAAACGCTTTTTACCACTTAAAATGTGCGCGATTGTCAATATTAAATGGAGTTTATGATGCAGTAATAATAATTTTAATTTGTTTCGATTGTAGGCGATAACTATATTGAAATATCAAGAAACGCGATAAAAACAACAAACTTGACCTTCAAATGCATTACACGGATTTCAGAGAAATTCATTTTCGCGATTCCAGACGAAAAATGGGCTACTGTAAGTTAATATATTTCTATAACAACTAAATTTTTTTTCTAATCTGAAGATAATACAATTATACATAATCTGTCGAAAATAATAAACTTTCCAACTTAGCAATTTTGCCCAAATTCCTGATTTACGAGAACAATTTACATAAAGTAACTAAATGTGTAACTCTTCTAACTAAACGTTTTACCTAATTCAAGCGTACACTTTCTTTGAGTTTAATATATTCTCTATTTACTCGTTCGCCTCAAGAATTTCTTTTCCGCGTGTTTCAATGAATTTAAATTGTTGAAAAAAATGTTTAAACAAATAAAAATCGAGAAAAATCGTGTTTTTGACATTTTTTGGAAAAAATCATGTCATTTCTTTTCTAATTAACTAATTTAAAAATTTCCAACGCCATTTTGAAGGGCACAAATTGTACTTTAAGGTGGTCTAGCTCATAATTAGGTTCTTTCCAAAAAGTATATTTATTTGAACATTCGAAGTTAGAAAATTTAAAAAAATGAGGAATATCATAAGTGCGGGCAGAATGCTTATTATTATAAATAATTTGAATATATAATAGGTCAATCTCTTTGTTTTATGATGCACAATAAGATGGTTTCACTTAAATAAAGATAAAAAATTAAGAAAAAGTTTTTTAAAATGAAAAAGCGGTTAGGAAGTTTGAAAGACAGGAAAAATTCATCGGAATTAAAAAAAGAAGCCTTTTCTAAAAAAAACTATTTTTATTTTCAAACCAATTCTTTAAATTAAATTAAATTTAAATACAAATAATTTCAGTAAATTTTGCATTAAGGGCATGTGACACAGCTAAATACCTATATTACCGACGACAGTTTTTCAGTTCACTGAATGTTTTTTTGAACCTAAGAACTTTTTTTGTAAATAAAATATCGAGCTGAAACTTTGGGAAATGTATTAGAGTACAATAAAGTACGTTTAGGTACTGCATTTTGGTAGGAACTTCACTGAAAATTATTTCATCTTTTTTCTGAACCTCAACATTTTTTGAACGTTCAAACTTTTTTTATACATAAAATATCGGTCTCAAACTTTGAGAAATGCAAAAGTCGAAAGAAAACTACGTTTAAGTACAAAGCTTAATAATAAAAAAAAAAAAAAATATATTTCAACAATCAATTGCAACGGCATCAGCCTGTAACCTTGTACACGAAAATACGAAACCTGGCGGCCACTAGACGAGGCTCTAGAGGGTTCGTATTTTCGTGTACATCGTTATCGGCTGATGCCGTTGAAATT
>NC_046660.1:89628927-89633014 GCF_010883055.1 Belonocnema kinseyi
CAGCTCGATATTTTATTTACAAAAAAAGTTCTTAGGTTCAAAAAAACATTCAGTGAACTGAAAAACTGTCGTCGGTAATATAGGTATTTAGCTGTTTCACATGCCCTTAAATAAGCTTTATCTACTTCGGTGCAAAGGTTGCACAAGACCGCCCTATGTTCGGCACACACAGGTCGGTTGCAACTTCTCTCTCTCTTTCCTGTGACACTGTAGTCACAGCATAATTGATTTATTATTGGAGTTTATGAGTACTGTATGAATAAAATTAAAGAAAACAACTTTACATTAATATATATCACATTTTGAGTAATTTTTACATATAATTTTCACTTAAATTACAAAAAATCAATTCGAAGCATTAAAATACCATGATATACTGTAAATATACGTCAAATGCGTTCATTTACATGAAAATATGAAATTGACTTAACGTGACGAAACTCGAACGTAACGGATTCTCTGGGGGACAAATGTGCCCCAAGCGCTTAGCATTTGCTTTTTAATTGACAGGCAGTGAACAACCGGCAACATCAACCACTTCACCGCACTCTAGGATAGTCGAACTGAATTATGGTTAGGGTCTGCACCAGAAAATCAGAGATATTTGCTCAGGAGAATTAATTGAATTTCGCATGGGGCACATTTGTCCCCCGCAGGATCCGTGTAGGGTTAATGGCAGTTGGATCTCTACACAGTAAAAAAAGGATTAATTTTGTTGCAGAGCATTCTGCTCCAACGATCTCTTGAGATCATAATAATCTGTCCATTCGGATCAATTTGATCTTATTTTTGGTTTATTTGTCAAACTAAACAAAATGTCCGCCAATTCTGGGCACCTGTGTTGTAGCGACATAACCTAAAAATTGTAACTAACCGCACGCAAGTGACAACTACACTTAACAGGTAACATTTTCTAATATCAGATTTCGTTATTTTTGTTAACTTTTCAAGTGCATACTGCACGATCAGAAACCATAAATAACTCACAGTAAAAAAAGTGTTCGAATTGATACAGAAATCAATATCATTTTGGTATGCAACAAAAATGATACCGAATTCAAGAGCATTTTGATCGGCCGGAGTGAATGATCGCCTTTTGAGATCATAATGATATGATTCGGGATCATGTATAAAGTCAAACCAAGACGGCTGAGTTCTTAGAGTACTTTAGCTCACATGCAAGCTTTTTATGGTTTCTAATCGTGCAGTGTAATTGAAAAGGTGAAAAAATAATTAAATCTGATATTAGAAAATGTTGCCTGTTAAGTGTAGTTGTCACTCACGTGCAGTTAGATACAATTTTTAGGTTATGTCGTTATGACACCGGCGCCAAGAACTGGCGGCCATTTTGTTTAAACTGACAAATGAACCAAAAGATAAGATCAAATTGATCTGAATGGACAGATCATTATGATCTCGAGAATCAAATGATCGTTGGGGCAAAATGCTCTGCAACAAAATTGATCTTTTTTTTTACTGTGCTTAAATATGAGCTTAAGTAATCTAAGAATGTCAGCCATCTTGGTTTGACTTAACACATGATCCCGAATCAGATCATTATGATCTCAAAAGTCGATCATTCACTCCGGCTGATCAAAATGCTCTTGAATTCGGTATCAATTTTGTAGCATATCAAAATGGTATTGATTTCAGTATCATTTTGAACACTTTTTTTACTGTGTATTATGGCATTGAACCAAATGTTTAACCATGACTTTTTGATTTTTATCCACATGGTTGATGTTATTTTTATGTTCCTTCATTCTAATGCGAAATGGGCGTTTTGTTTCTCCTGCATTAGTCCTGCCATAATCAGATGTGATTTTATAAACTACACTACATTGATATAAAATATCTAATTTATCTTTACCTAATTTAATAAATATTCATTTAACATAGATTGTACTCTAAAAACAGTTTTTATTTTGAATGTATTCAATAGTCTTAAAATTTGGTGAAATGGTCCCCAAGAAAGATATGGAAATGATCTCCTGTTTTACATCAATCATTCTATCAACATGCTGTTAGAAGGTGGGGTTTTCTTCAAGTCTAACTTAGATAGTCTTTCTTTAATATGTTTCTATACGAAATCATTGGGGTAATTGTTATGTCATAAGTATTTTTGGACAACTTGCAAGTTATCTAAGTAGAAAGCATGACAGTATTATCGGAAAGTAAAATAGCGGCATCGACTAGGTTTTTAACAATTCCTACTTTTTCAAATTTTTTCCTATTCCACTTATTTAAAATTTGATAACCAATTTTACAGGCAGATGTTTGGTACCCCAATGGGATTACCCATCTCCGCAATTCTTGCTGAGATTGTTATGCAAGATCTTGAAACGAATGTCATGGAAAGATTGGGTTTTCAAATTCCGGTGTTCACAGTTTAATTCTTACCATAATAGATTACAATTTACGTTTGATATTAAAAACGAAAAATCTATTAATTTTTTGAATTTACAACTTTTCCGAGATGATAATAACTCCATTATTACGAATTGGTTTAGAAAAGCAACTTATTCTGGAAGACTTCTTAATTTTTAAAATAGGAATTGTTAAAAACCTAGCCAATGCCGCTAATCTACTTTCCAATAATACTTTCTGCTTAGATAACTTGCGAATTGTCAAAAAATACTTATGGTATAACAATTACCCTAATGATTTCGTACAGAAACATATTAGAAAAAGACTTTCTGGGTTAGATTTAAAAAAGAAGAACCAACCTTCTAACGAAATTGTTGATGGAATTATTGATGTAAAACAGAAGATCATTTCCATACCTTTCTGAGAGACAAATTCACCAAATTTTAAAATGCAATTGAATAAATTTAAATTAAAAACTCGTTTTAGAGTCGATTCCAAATTAAATAAATTGATTAAATTAGGTAAAGATAAATTAGATACTTTATAGATCAATGTAACGTAGTTTATAAAATCACTTGTGATTGTGGCGAGACTTATTTAGGAGAAAAAAGCGCCTCCTACGCATTAGAATAAAGGAACATAAAAATAACATCAAGCATGAGGAAAAAAAATCACAAAGCTATAGCTAAACATGTTATTCAATGCCATAAGAGGGATCCAACTGTCATTAAATGGAATGAAGTTGAAATCCTACATATTGAACCTAATTTTTATAAGCGTGCCTTTGCTGAAATGGTTTTCATTGAAAAAGAAGGCGAAAACTGTATCAACAAAGTAACTGATTTAGATTTTTTTCAACGAATCTTATAACATGATTTTAGATTCATTATGTTAAGTCAACACCTATCTCGCGTCTGATCATGGTCTATTTACGTTTTACTCTGTAAATTATATACAATATCGAATGTCTAACCATTGTATTGTTACTTTATTTTTATACAATCACATATATTTGATTATATAGTATGACTAATACTTACGCGTATGATTTTTGGGAAATGCTACTACGCATGCGCCAATGCGGAATTCAATTGACAAATGTTCTTATTACAACGAGTGCTCATTTGTTAAGATGGAGACGGACGGTATACACCCTGTGATCCTTATAATTGTAGCATTTAACTACTTCAAAAGTTTCCGATTTTAATCTATAAATTTCTACATAATGACCAAAGGTAATGTAATTTCACTACTACTTTAATTACCATCATGTTATAAATCTTTATACTACATCAGTTTATGATTCAAATTTTTATATTTTTGTATTAGATAATCTGATGAGGGAATCGGTGTGATTCCGAAACGTCATATTTATACATTGCAGAATAAATAGTTTGGAAAAAATCCGTCAAATCAGGTTTTTCCTTACCTATACTAATTTGTTGATTCCCAGGTGTTAAATTACAAAGTTTTACATCCCGAAGTTCTTAACATATGGTGAACAACGATTTTGATAACTAAATGCTGGAATGGCGTCGTCATTTTTATATAAATATGGCTAATAAATCAGGCTATATTTTAAGCCAAATTTGGTACTACCCGTCCGCATAGTATACACGAATCCTAAAAAAAAAAAAGGTCCGCGGTATAATCACAACATGAATCAATCAATCAGCTTTATTAAAATACCATCTCCTGCACATGCAGGTTGGATGCGCAA
>NC_046660.1:89633114-89680531 GCF_010883055.1 Belonocnema kinseyi
TTACTTCTGACTCTCAAAACCATAATTTTATACGAAACTTTGTAAATGAACTGAAAATCAAAATTTCATACTCACTACCCATTTTCAAATTTGGAACTACCCGTTTTGGTTGGTACTACCCCTTAAAATATACCCTGTAATAAATTTCAAAAAAGCGGGAAGGTGAAAGACTTGAAATGGCCAAGAACAGAGTGATAAGAATGAAACGGCATGTAGTGCGAACGTGTTTTTTGGGGGAACGCTTTTTCTTCACATTCTCCAATTTCCATTTTGAATTTTTTACATTAAAAAAAAATTATTTTCCGTAAAAAATTAATTTTCTACAAAACAGCTAAATTTTTTACCTAATAGTTGATTTTTTAGACTGAAAAGGTTGATTTTGAACGAAAAAGGTGTTAATTTTACATAAAAATAGATGAATTCAACTAAAAACAAGATTATTAAATAAGGTAGATGAGCTTTTAATCAAATAGATAAATTTCACATAAAAATATGAATTTTTAAACAGAAGAAGATTGACTTTTTCCTAAAAAAGAAAAATTCTCAACAAAATATATAAATTTTTAATCAAGTAGTTTGATTTTTACACCAAAAGATTAATTTTTCACTGAAAAGTTGTTAATTTCAAATAAAAAACAGTTGAATTCGACCAAAAAGACCAAATTTTAATAAAATAGATGAATTTTTAACAAAATAAATAAATTTCAAACAAAGTAATTTAATTTTCAACAATATGTTCCTTTTCAACTAAATCAACATGAACCCGGGAAAGATCGCAAATATTACGGAAGTTTTTCTAAATAAGTGTCTAATTATTTAATTTTGATAATAAATTAATTTCTTTTTTTGCTCAAAATAGGGTGAAATATATAACGTTTCTACATCTAAGATATGGTTCTAGGTTGAAATATTTTTGACTATTCTTTCAGAAATATTCAGAAAAAAGTGGAAAAAAATCTTAGCTTATACTCAATCGAATATAACACTGCCATACAAATTTCAATTTTTTTATGCGAATAAGATGGTACCTAGTGTTTCCGAATGGATTTTTTGTGCTGAACACGAATCTGGGTTCAATAACTTCCCAACACGTCACGTTTTTGAGAAAATAGGGGTTGAAACACCTAAAAACGGGGTTTTTAGCCATTTTTGAATAATTGTAAAGCTGAAACACGTCGCGACGTGCTACAAACTTCGCTTATATCAAAAATTAAAGGCTGAAATAATCCCTTTGAAATGAGCCCTATCTTAAATTAATCGCATGCGATCCTTAAAACACCCGAGTAACAAGTTTCAAGCGAATACGATCAAATTTTGAAAAAATGGTCCGCCATATCTGATTTTTCCTTTAATTCTGCGAAGATCTGAACATAGAAAAAATTAACCGTAATAATTTCATATTGTAAAATCATTAATAAATCTATTGTTTCAGTATAAGAAAGGTTTCAATGTTTAAAAGATATTTTTTGTAAATTGAGATCCTGGCAGAATTCAAAGAAAAATCAGCACCATTTTTATGTTCTGCATGCAGTGGCAGATCCAGGGGAGGTGTTTAGGGGGTTAACTCCCCTCCCCCACCGAAATTTTTGGCCTTTCATATGAAAGGACATTTTTAAATTTTAGTTTAAAAGTAATGAATATCTTATTTTTCTGATATGTATTTGTGAATACATTTTAAACTAAAAATTAGTTGCGAAATTTCTGCAAGTATATCACAAGAATCAAAACCCGGAAAAACGTTAATTTCAATCTGGGAAATCCGGGATTTTGAAAACAAAATTTCGCTAGAAATCCTGCAATGTATTCAGCCCCCTGCTTCGAAGTTAGTTCACTAGTACGATCAAGTAAAGCGTGGAGGCCAGATGGCGCTGGGAGTCTTTCCAGCCTATATTTAAATGGCAAGCATAGGAAAGATTAGTGAAAAATTAATTTGATTAATATTTTTCGCAATGGCATTCAGTTTTATGTATGACAAATAAAAGTGCGACAATTTTTTAGGTTTCACTACTTTAAAGCTTGCACTAAAATAACAAAAATTGGTTGGAATGCGGTGTGTTACTCCTGCATGTGAATATCAGATTATGACAGCTCCTCCAAAAAATTTAATTTTTTTTTATGTGCCAGAAGGTAAAGAAAATGTTAGAGCCTGACAAAAAGCCATATTAAGAGAAAATTTTGTTATAAAACCCGAAGGCGGCATGCGCGAGACATTTTTTTTACACAAGATATTTTGTGGGAGCGAAACACGATTTCAGAGGATGGAGTTACTGTTCTAGAAGTTGCAATAATTGATTGTTTAATTTAATAGCCTCAATATTAGTGTTGCTTATATAATAATTGACAATTAATGTTTTAATATTTTTGTTTGAATTGTTTGTCGGATATAAAATAATATCTTTACATATAATTATATTCATTTCAAACAAAAAAATTATGCAGAAATATTAAAAATACAATAAGTACAGTGTGCACATTTAAATGAAAAATATGAAACATTTCATTTTTATCTAAAACGATATTTTGATTTTTAACTATTCTTTCGTTGAATCGCAAAGAAAAAATTAATAAAAACTATATCTTTTAATAACAATTATAGAAGATTTTACCTTAAACTGAAACTATATTTTTATATCTTAAAATTATTTTGTAGAAATATTAAAAATTAAATAAAGACTAAGTATTTTAATAACAGGGTGACCGTTTTAATCCAAGAAAAAAACTCCTGATACTTTCTCGGTTTTTTCTCGGTTCTGAAACATTTTTCACGGCCAATAAAATTTACATGTAAAAAATTGAAGCTACTAACAATTTTCAATTTAAATTTTTTTAATAAAATGCAGATAAACTACCAAATTTAACATTTTTAACTTTTCGAAATTAATGAATTCAAAGATTCAGACAAAAATTTAATTCACGTTATCATTTTCAATGCTCTAAATTAAAGAATCAATTAATTTTACATTTTTTATATTATATTATTTAAAAAAATTTTAAGGTAGAAACGTTACAAATTTAAGAATTAAATTTTTAAAAAAATAATACTTCTTAAATTATAAGTTAAATTATTTTCATTTTTGAAATGAATCGAATTTTTCCTACAATTAAAAAAAAATCCTGTAAATTAAAAAAAAATTTCTTAAAATCTTCCAGATTTTTTCTTAACAATTTTATAGATCTTATTAAATCTTTTTGAATATTCTCTTTAAAAAAATTTCTAAAATGAAAAATTATTTTCAATTTTTCTAAGAATCTTAAGAAAATGTTTTTATTCTTTTAAATCCTTTGACAATTCTTAAAAACATTCTAATTTTTTTTTAATAGGCAAAAATCTACATTTTGTTTTAAATTTAATAATTTCAAGTTCAAAATTAATTTTGAAACTTTTCAAAACTTCTAAATACCTCTTAAAATTACTTAAATTTTGTCTACAAATAATAAGTTTTCAATTATCATATATATGTCAAAATTTAACAAAATGACTTAAAAATAGAACATTTTTTAAATAGAACAAATACAATTTTTAAAGCTTTCTATGTAAAACAATTGAGTTTCAAATTTTTTACTTTTAAATATTTGGTGAAATATTTATAACTGTTCAATAGTTATTCTTTTTCTCAAATAAAAAAAATAAATCAAATAAATTTTAATTTGAATAGATTAAAATTGAATATTCTAGACTGAAACAATATTTGATAAAAAATGCATTAATGTGAAGTTATTTATGAATTGAAAATAATTTATAAATTTTAAATGAGAAGCTTACATTTTTTAAATGACTAAGACTTTCTAATTGAAAACGTTTAATTTTTAACATTAAAATCTGGAAATTCCTAAATTTTGAACGGAGTGCGAATCGTTTTTTTTTAAGTATAAATTTTGTTTCCTTTTAATACTTAAAGCACAGATTTATTAAAAAAATTATTTAATTAAATATGCAAGTATTCAAGACTGCATATTAAAATTCTTTAAATTACAATTTAAAACTTAAAATAGAACATTTTTAAAGTAGAAGATTTTCGGATTACGCATTATAAACTGAATGATGTCACAATTGAAAAGGATCAAAATTCAATTGGTGATTTAAAAAACTGTTGAAATCCAACTTGGAGAGAACTTTTTTTTTCTTTAAAAATTTGTAAAATTCCCGGTCAAAAAATAAATTCACTGTCATTTCCCGGGCCAGCGGCTAGCCTGAATAATAAATATGGAAAATTTCATCTTAAACTCAAACGATATCTTCATTATAAAATATCTGGCGTAGAAATAAAAAAAATTATAGAAACGCTGTATTTTATAAAACTCTTCCGTAGAAATATGAAAAACCAATCAAACACTATATTTTAATAAACAATATTGAACATTTCATATTAAATTGAAACAATACTTTTATTTAAAAAAATTTTTTCATGTAAATATAAAAAATTTAATAAAAACTGTATGTATTTTTATGAGAAATATGGAACATGTTATCTTAAAGTGAAACGATATCTTTATTTTTTTAATTCTTTCATAAAAAGATAAAAAAAGACAAATAAAAACTATACCTTCTCAATTTATTTATTTAAATTTGAGTTTTTAAGTTAATTAATCCTTCAATCAATTGATTAATTCGTTTATTCCAATAAATCATCTGTAATTGTATTAGGGCTACTGTTGCTAATGAATCACCAATTTATACCAACATCTGAGATTGTTAATTCTTATTATTTTTGATAAAATAAATTTGTTCTTTCACCATGCTTTTTTCAAACTTATTTTTTACAAAACTACTTTATATAAATTTGATAGGCGAATTTGGAATTCAGTAATAAAATTTATTATAATTATAAGTTTAGTTTTGTTTCTTGAGTTGAAAAATACTTTAAATTTAGTTACTCCAAGTTACGATTAAAACCTATCACAAGTCCCCGCAGCTAGAAAAGAATATTTTAACGATTTTTTTCACTTACTATTACTCTCATATTTAACAAGATATGGAGCTTTGATTATGCTATGCATAAAACCGATTGTCATTACGAATAATATAAATTAAAATAATTTCTAACTAATTTTGCCTATTCCTGCCCTGCCATGTAAAAACAGGTTGGAAAGACTCCTAGCGCCATCTGCGACGCACGCTTCACTTAGCCCACTGATGAGCTAACGCTAACATACAGTCGTTGCAGGGGACTGAATGCATCCAATTCAAAAGAATGGAATTCTGATTTTGTACTGGTATAGAAAAATAAGATTCTTATTATGTAAAACATAAAGATAAACAAAAGAAGACGTAACCGCAAATATAGAAACCGCAAACTCTATCCTGCTTGAAAAAATGCCTGAAAAATATTTTCCTTCTTCTAAAAGGATAATATCATACAGTTCTGTATATTTTTGCTTATGCATTGCGTGTTCTATACAGAATAATTAATCTTAAAACTGTGACTTGTGTCATCTTTCCAGAAGATCAGAAAATGTATGTTGAAGTTTCACGTAAAACATTTCTAAAGCTTTTCATGAGTTAACATGGATCAAATATGAATCAGATTTTTATATGAAAATTTTCAGAACTACATAATATCTAATTCTATCTCAGTATACGGTTTGTTTTGAAAGGTAACTAGAACCGATACGAGTTGAACAATTGAAGCAGGTGGAAGTGAATATTGAGCTGATTCAACTGAATCGAATTTCCATTTGTAGGCGTTTGTTTTAACATTACAGGAACATTCGTACGTGAATAATTCGTAGTAGCGACCGAAATCTGCGTTTCATTGAAATTTGGGTTCTATGATGTATAAATGACTATAATATGTATTATATGTATAATTAGGACTTTGAAATTAGAAGTCGAATAACAACTTAAATAAATTAGCTCATTGAGGACCCAGAAAAGCAGGAAATATGAAATATCATGATGTTCTGAAAGAACTGTCCATTTTTTGAAAATATTTCGAAATTATTTCTATTAATGGGTTGCTTCAACGAGATGAAAAATGGGATTATATTTTCTCTGTATGCTAATATTTTACTCTAAATTTACTTCTTTCGAAATGTGTGTAATTTAATGAAGCTGATGTACCTTGACTAGTAAAACTTTTTTTACGAGAATCGGAATTTAAATGAAGCTTCGAGATTACAATCTTTTAACTTAAAAGCGTTTCAGCTTTGGCTTTCAATATTCAAAGTCTTCAAACTCGAATGCTTTTAATTTGAAGGCGTTCAAGCCTTAATAACTCCCTTGCCGACTACAGAATTTCTAAGTGATAGAAAGAGTTTTTTAAATTCAAAATACAAACTTCCTAAGTTTTAATGTGATCATATGAATTTTGCTTAAAATTTGCATGAACTTGCAGAAGTTAAAATAGATCGGAATAACTGAAAATTGAACTTAGAATAAATCTAAAAAATCCTTCAATAAGGTTATGCATAAATTACGGACCACAAATATTTTGGATAATCCTAAACACTTTGTAAAAATGAACTTCAATGTTTATTTAAATTACTGTATATACTTAGTCTATAAATTTGGAAAATTTCTATTTATTTATTGTAGGGTTCACAGACTATCCTACTTTTCTGAGGTTTCTACTTAAATTTAAACTGAATTAATAGAACTGAATTTGAACTAATTTATTAAAAATTATTATTATTTTTTTTAGTTGATCATTCACCATTTTAGTTAAAAATTTGAAAGTTCATTTCATTGATTAAAAATGTAACTATTTGTTGACATTTTTTAGTTAAAAATGCATGTAATTTGTTAAAAATTCATCTTGTTTGGTAGAAAGTTAATCATCTTGCTTTAAAATTGAACTATTCAGTTGAGGATTCCAGTACACCAAACTCTCGCTTTCAGTCCCGTCTCGGTGGTTGCCTTCAAATAGCCTTGGACTGAATTCGGGGGATCGAAACTTAAACAATCAGGGCCGCCTGAACCGTTTCCAATTGGAATGCATGCTATTGCGCAATATACTGAACTCAGTACGCTCGCAGTGCGGCTCTTCCAAGTCGACTGTCGTAACCGCTCTCGACCTGCTCTCCTGAAAAACTGAGAGCCAGCAGTTCTAGTAAGGCCGAGAACTGGTTGACTAAGAGCGAGAGTTTGGTGTATTACGTTGAAAATTCGTCTTATGGGTCTAAAAATTCAACCATTTTGTAGAAAATTCTTCTTTTTTATAGAAATTAATCATCTGGGTCGAAAATTCAACTATTTGGTTAAAATGAACTTTCATTTAGAAAGTTTAACTTTTTTGGCAGAAAATTAATATTCTTAGTTGAAAATTCATCTGCTTGTTTGAAAATGTGTTTATTTTGTTGATAATGCATATTTGTGATGAATTGGCATTATCAACGTTTTTTTTTTATTGAATGAAACAAATTTTATTATTGGTCTTTTGCTATTGGAAGGTACTATTTTTATTATTCAATCTCAGGGGCTTTGCAAAGTGAAAAATTTGTTTTTTCAATTTTCTGAGTTTTTTTATATAAAAAACTAATGAAATTTAAGAAATATTGCGTAATCATTGCAATGGAGCCTTAAAAATTAAAAAGTAGATTCCTCGTATTGAACATAATAGCCAGGATAATAAATCTGAAATAATGAGAGCTCTAATGAAAAAAATCATTTTAGTCAAGGCTTCTCTATAGTGTTCCAGATAATCACGACCCATAATATATTTTTCCCCCCTTCTGATTTAAAGAAAAT
Organism: Belonocnema kinseyi; assembly: GCF_010883055.1. Taxonomy (NCBI): domain Eukaryota; kingdom Metazoa; phylum Arthropoda; class Insecta; order Hymenoptera; family Cynipidae; genus Belonocnema; species Belonocnema kinseyi. Next base: position 89,640,802 of record NC_046660.1, read on the forward strand.
TATGTGAAAGAATAAGAAATATTTTAAGGCATCAGATATTTATAATTATTCTAAATTCATAACTATATTTTTGGTACTCGGAGTCATGCATAAATTACGCAAAACATTTAGGGGGGAGGGTTGGTAGAATTTTCGGAAAATTGCATTAGGTAATTTTAAGGATGGCTTCTATATAAATTTGCCTAATTTCAGACAATTTTTAAAAGTTTTTTTTTCTTTCTTATTAAACGCGGGAGGGTTTATTAAAAATAAGAAAAAAAGACATTAAGAACCTCGGATTGCTGTTATTTAAGCTGCAAATTCCTTTAAAGGATTCCTATATGTTCCTGAACCGGTTCCTGTGTTCGACATGGGCGAAGAATTTTTTACAGGATTCCGCAAATCTGGAACAATGAGGGCAACTTTGCAGGAACATATACGGCTTCCTTCATAGATGAAATTGAGAATAGAGAAGGATCTATGAAGGGATCCCATAAAAAACTAAAATATTTGCCTGAAAAAGATCTTTCGCTCTACTACGAATCGAAACCAGATCTTCCGACTGCCGGTCTCGTAGAAAGATCGATAGAGGAACATTTTTTCAGCGGAGCGAAAGAAGATCTTTCTTCAGAAAAATATTTTAATTTTAAAAATTGATACATAAATCCATCTAGACTGAAAAGAAGTTAAAAATGTCTATTATATAAAGAGTTAACTTAGATCGATAGTGTTGATTTTCCATTTTCACCTTCGATGAAAGAGATCTCAACTGATTGATTGTTACCATCTCCTATATTAGTACAGATTCTTTGAAAATTGACGTATATAAAACGTAACACCTTTCTAAAGGCAGCATGTTGTTCATGTTGGAGTTTTTTTTTTAGAGAAATATTTTGCTCGAAAACCCTTGAAAGTTTCCCACAGAAACCGATTTCCAGGAGTTTCACTGTAAATTTGTATACAGTATAACCTGTAGTGTTTTACTTAGAAATACCTATAAATGCTCTGTTACAGAAAACGAACACTTTATATGAAGATGCCCGTATTAAAAACATAAAAATTCTTCATATTGACGTAACCAAATGACAAGGTTCTATCCCGGAAGATGCATGTTGAAAGGTTTTATTTCGGATAATGCATATTGAAAGGATCTACCTCAGGCAGCAAACTCGGCATCCCATATCAATTTAACAAAGTTTAAATTAGAACTAGCGCTCTCAATCTCACACAATCTGAGCTAGAAGATTTCAATGTGCATTTTTAAAAATAGAACATTGTAATGCGGATACGGAGATATATATTCATCGATTCGAAATTATTTGAAACTTTGGATTTCTAGCTAGACATCTTATCTGCTGCCCAACAATTGCATACATTTTGAGAGTGGGGTTCAATTTAAAAACTCTTAGAGCTCATTAAAATCTCATATAATAAGATTTTAATAGCATTTGAGAGTGTCTGGATTTCCCTAATTCCACAATCCACCGTAATATCGAAGAAGGTGAACTTAAGCTAACTACAGTTCCAATTAAAATCATTATATTTCAAGCAAACTTTGTAAGTCCTCTCTAGTCTATAGTGTTGGCCCATTATACTTATTATTTTCTCTTTTTTTTCTCCACTTTTACAATTTATATTAGACTTTCTCTTCTTTATCGGGGGAAGACAACCGCACAGGTCCAATTTATACATTAAAACCAGAGTACACTTCTCGGAAGTGAGGCATTGTTCCTCTAATTGTTAGCAGGCTTATCAGAAGCTTGTTTTCCTCCTCGAATATGGGTCAGTGACGGTAGGCAGCTTGTATATTCTCAGCCCTCGTAGCTTTGAAACTGAAATCCGAAACCCGAAGCAACCCATAGCATGGGTTGGTTACATCGTGTCGATTATCGTCGGGGGATCGATCGTCGAAAGTCATCAGCGAGTTTCTGGCGGGATGAGAATATGCAATCCTGCAAGGCTAATCTCCTTCGGTAGGATCGGGCTCATGGCCGTCGAGTCTTGCCACAAACAGAATCTGAATCTGAACCAGAAGCTGGTTCGGTATGGTGGATCTCAACGGTCTTAGCACGAGGTCGGAGGTAAACTCCCGTACACCGTGGGCACAATATTGATCTGTGGGGTGGGCTTCGGATGAAAACTCTGGTGGGGGTTGCGTGGTGGTCCAGTTCGCAGCTTCTCATGAAATCGTGGGGGGATGGTAGGAGGAACCCCCGAGTGGAGCTCTATATCGCAGGTGCTGCTGCGAGTCGCGCGTTCCTATCAGCTCGAAATCACCAGCAGCTCGAATTCAGTTCCGTTGCAAACCATCGCACGAAGAGCAGCGAGCGCTGCTGTTTCTCTCTTCCTCTCTTTTCCCTGTTATCTGTTCCTGTCTATCGGTGCGCGGTGGTAGTAACCTCTTTTCGGCGTATTGCGAACCGGGACGCCCGGAAATGTTGTTTGCCTATATAGCGCCATTCGGACGTGAAAAGTTTCGCAATTAACTCCAGAGATGTGGGATTTTAAGACGTAACACGTTAGAGATACTGGATTCCAATTTAGGATGTGACCGGCAGAGTTAAAACATTTTGCTCACCAGGATACAACTTAAGATCAAGATCGCCGATAAGGAAGATCGAGATCAACATCAACGGATTTAAGGTCCAACAGCACTCGAACGATGGTCAAGAGTTGGCGGCAAACCTCAAAATAAAGGACGGAGTTCTTATTTTCCCCAGAGGAGTATGCAGAAGGGTTCAAGGTCTTCGGACCATTGTGACCCTAAAGTGCAAGTTGATAGGGTTTGTTGATTGTCTTTCATAGGGCTCGCAAAAGATTCGTCGAGATCATTGACGATACTATTCTTGCATTGATCTGTTGTAATGCGCGGAACAACGTTGGCCAGTGCGGAAATGCCAACCCATCCAAAACTTCCGAATATTCAAATCAAAAATAATTGGATCCTTCTTTGATAAGGAAATTCAACAAGTATAGAAAGTGCGTTTGCTTTCTATCTGCTGGTCTATTCGACGAGAATTAGTGGAGAATAGCCATCCAGGTAGGATAGTCATTTGCGGATGCGGAGCTAATCCTAGTCATCATATACGTAGATAGTAACAACATAATCTAATTAAGCCGGTAAATTAAACTGTACGGTTATACGGTTCACTGGACGGATCAATCCTTCGTAATTGGATTAGTGACTAGATCCAAAATATTTTGTTTCAAGTTCTATTAACAATTTAAAAGATTTCGGTAGTATCTTGAGTGTTAGTAATAAGGTTGACAATTTGCCGGCAAGTTAAGAGAGTATCTCTTGGGTACATATCTCGGTATGTATCTCTAGGTATATATCTGCAAGGTACATATCTGTTGGGTGCTACAAGTTTCCCTAACAACCATTTTCAACTGGTGGTTATGGTGGACTTAACCGACAGGTAAATTCACCTGGTGGGAGATACCACTTGACTACAAGCTGTTGCTCTTGCGAAACACACTGTCAACTCTTGACAACCTGCCAGTCCTTGAAAAAATCAACTCTCGCTTCTTACTCTTGATGAAAAATTTGTGCAAAATATCAGCTTACAAGATCAAATATTTACTTTTACGATATAAAATTATACCTTTTACCAACAACAAAATGTTTGCTTTGTCAAGTCTTATTAGCTGTTACAACCATTCTCAATAATGGATAATCAATTAGAATGATTGAATCAACTAATAAAATGATCAGCATCATATTTTACTGATAATATAGTTAAACCAGCTAACTATGTCTTTCAATGGGATTTCAAACATCCTTTAGAATTTGAAGAATTGGTAAAATCAGCAATTAATGAGCAAGTACCAATTGCCGATTAACAAGTTTCTCCTTTCTTTGGAAAATCATCAAAAACAGTTAGTTCTATAACCTGAACCATTTTTGCCTCAAAAAGACACGTATGATATTATCGTTAAGAAATACTAACTTTACATCCACTATTCTAGCCTTAAAATGTCATTCCATCCAAATAATTAATGCTACGGGAATACCTAATGATTTTAGGCAATGTAGCGATGTACATTAGAGTGGTCAAAAATGGCTACTTTGAAATAAATGAAAACGATCCCCCAAAATCGTATTGAAATCCAAAAAAAGTGAACCTGTATTTTTTTTTAATTTTGATTTTTAATGGTGCCTGTTGAGGCTTCAAATTTGCATGGAAAAAAGTCACTTTTTGTTATTTTTTGAATAATTGTTCAGGGTTAGGGAAAAATTGACATTAAAGTTATAAGACTTGTAGGGAACTTTCCAACGAAGAATTTGACTTATAATAAATATGGGTTTAACGCCCCTAATCCACCCCCACGGTGCCCTGAAAACTACCTTTAAATAAAAAATGTACAGTCTTCAGGAAATTGACTCTTTTAAGCAGTTTGTTCTCCTTTTTTCGGAAATCATTATTATAGGTCTATTGGAATGTTTACAAATGTTCTTCAGTTAATTTCCGTTTATTTAAATAAATTCTATTTGTTTAAATAAACTGTTTTTCTCAAAAATTTGTCTAAAATCTGTTTTTTGAGATCGGAATGGCAGTTAATTATCTCAAAAAGACTTTATCTATTTCAAAATTTCTTCCTATTGTTTAAACAATTAATTATTATTATTATCAATTTTCAACTTTTTTAAAATTATGGCAGAAAGTCAGCTTTTCTTGTAATAAACCTATAGATTTTAATTTCAAGGTATCTTGTCTACATTATCGAATGAATCCTCAATTGTTTAAACAATTTTTTTTTGTTCAATTTGCCTAAAATTCTCTTTGTTTTTCTAGATCGGACTGGCCAACTGTTATTTTTAAGTGACTAGCCAACTGTTATTTTTATTTTAAAATAATTTCCATTGTTTAAATAATACAATTATTATTTATTTTCAACATTTCATCAAATCAATTTGGAAAATTCATCTTTTTTCGTAACAGAGTCATGATGTGATTTGTTTATCAATCAATTTTGAAAGAATTTTCTCAAACAAAATTTTGATATTCCTCTTCTCTACTAACCGTTTTTTAATTGAGTGCTTAAAGTCCCATTGACTACTAATGTACTAATGGTCACTGGCGACTTCTACTAACAGTATTATAATATCTGATCTCGAATATTTATATAGAGAAACTTCTCCAACATTGTTACGTATACTTGAATTATTGAATTATTGAATTATCAATGAAATTTTAAAAAGAAACAATAATTTTATTATTTAAACAATGTAAATCAGTTGAAAATATGAATAATTTCACTTTAAAATAACAGTTGGTTAGTCCGATATTAAAAAACAGAATTTAGGCGAATTGAACAAAAAAATTTCTTTAAACAATTGAGGATTTATTAGATAATGTAGACAAAATACCTTGAAATTAAAATCTATATGTTTATTAAAAGAAAAGCTGACGTTTCTATCATAATTATAAAAAAAGTTGAAAATTGATAATAATGATCAATTGTTTAAACAATAGGAAGAAATTTTGAAATAAATGAAGTCTTTTTGAGATAATAAACTGCCATTCCGATCTCAAAAAATAGATTTTAGACAAATTAATGAGAAAAACAGATTATTTAAATAACTAGAATTTATTTAAATAAATATAAATAAACTTAAAAAGATTTGTAAACATTCCAGTAGACCTATAGTAATGATTTTCGAAAAAAGGAGAACAAAGTGCTTAAAAGAGTCAATTTCCTGAAGAATGTATATTTTTTTATTTAAATGTAGTTTTCAGGGCACCGTGGGTTGGGTTAGGGGTGTCAAACTCATATTTATAATAAGTCAAATTCTTCGTTGGAAAGTTCCCTACAAATCTAATAAATTTAATGTTAACTTTTCCCTAACCCTGAACAATTGTTCGAAAAATACCAAAAAGTGACTTTTTCCCATGCATTTTCCCATTCAAATTTGAAATCCCAACAGGTAACAATAAAAACCAAAATAAAAATCTACCCGCTTCGCGGGCACATTCTCATCGCGCGCGGCTCGCTTCGCTCGCAAGTTTGAGCGCGCCTAGGGTGCGCGACGGATGAATCTCGCGCTTCGCGTTCGGATATTTATTCTTTGCATTTGGAATGATTGAAAAAAACGTTGTCAAAAAGATCTCTTTTAGATAGCAATATTTATATGCGTCTTCATATTCTGAATTGTCTACTTAATTAAGTATAGTCAAAGATTAAGTTTCTCAAAGCTCTGTAGGCTTTGAGGTACACATTCTCATCGTGACACTCGCGCTGCGCGTTCGATTTCCGACAGACATTTATAAACAGGTTTTGTTGGATTTTTTCTCGTAACTTTCGTCGTTTCCCCACATATATTTTTTTATTTTATTTTTTTTCAACGTTATTTTTCACCAATGAACCAAAAAGTACGCGTCCTATCAAGAAGTGATTCTTAACGAAATTGTAGATCTTTTTTGGATACCCATTTTTGTTAATACATCTTTTTTCGCATCCTACATAGTTTGCCCACAAAATGGAATTGTTTATTTTCCATTATTTTTTGTGCATTCAAAATTTGAATTTTTGATTTTTTTTAAAAATCCAAAAATTGGTTATGATAATCTTGTAGGGCTTTCAAAAAAAAAAACGTTTTTCTTCTCTTGACTTTTTTTCATATCGTGCGTTTTTCGGCTTCAAATTTTGATTTTCCGTTGATTAAAAAAATCTTGAAAATGCTATAACTCTAAGAATTTTCTTTTTATCGAAAAAAGTGATAAGGATAAAATGTTTTTTCTTTTTAAAACTATAAATATCCGTACATAGAATTTTCAAATTCAGACAAAATTTAACTCAAAAATTTTCAAAATGCGCTCACTTTTTGAATTTTTATCAAAAATGGCTGGTTCACAAACTCGTCTTTTCTTTTAGGACCTAGAAAAAGTGTGCCAAAGATGGATTTGATTCGTTCATTTTTTCGAGAGTTATAGTGTTTACGGACGTCCGGACGGGCAGACAGACGACAGACAGACGCCATCGTGAAAACCTGATTTTCGGATTCAGGGGGTCTCGAAACGTGGAGATCCGTTGAAAAAGTGTGATGTCAAATTTCCGACATTTCTAATACTTTCTCAATCATAAATTATGACAATGTAAAAAAAATACGGGTTTACTTTTTTTAGATTTCGAAACGATTTGGAGGGGTCGTTTGCATTTAGCATCAAGAAAATGTTTGCAATGCATTTTTGGACCACCCTAATATACATGCCCGTCTATTTTCTATTAATGTTTTGGATAATCATAGTATTAGAATTAGGTTTTCAATTTCTCAGTCTGATAAAAACGGTGTTAGAATTTCATTCCTGTTATTTAATCAAAATCTGGACTTCAATTAAATTCCCGAGAACTCGGAACAGAAGTTTACATGTATCAACCTTAATTCCAGTCGTTGATTAAAAAATTTTCTTCAAGGAAATATGACAAGACAAGATAGTAAAAATAAGATATTATGGAAACAACTCTGAACACGATCCGGTAAATTCTCGGTACCATGGAAATTAGAAGATATAAATCAATCACAAATGCGAGCATTTATTATTACTGATATCGTTATCGAAGCAATAAATAAATCGATGGTTGGAAAATGAAAATTCCAGAATTTCGGCAACTGATGCTTACACATGGGTGATATATCAGTTTGTTTACAAACCGTGTTGCTCATTAATTCGTTATTAAACTATCTCTGCTCCATGTAGTTATAAATTACAATAATGGATGTTATCACAGTATTTACAATTGTAGTGAGAACAAAACATTTTTCTCAGTTTACAAAGCATTTGAGTCTCAATTCCTTTTATGGTAAATTTATATTCTCTTGATGGGCGCTTGTATTTAATGCGTGTATGTATGAGAAGGGATGTTCGATATTCATCATGAAGTACGTATTATTCATGCCTTAATGGTATGAAATAAGTGAATCGTAGAATTTCAAAGAGCTTTAGTACGAATTCAGTACAGTGTTTACTACAATATTTCATCTGACAAACATAAATATATTGCAATCGTATGTGAAATAATTTAATTTAATAAATATGAATGAAGTAGTTTTTGATAATAGCATTTTCCTTCTCAACTTTCTTAACATTACGGTTTTGTTGTCTCGTAATGAATCTTGCGATAGAATAGCGATTCGCTTCAAGAATTTTCTTACGTGCTTTGTACTGCTCTCAATTGCGAAGTTGGTTAATCCGATTAGGTCGTAACGGTTACTTGGGATAGATGTCTTAAAACTAGAGCAGTGCGTACTGCAGATCCCCGAGCTTTTAACTTCTTAATTTGTTAATGATACCGTCTATTTCCTGTTCGATCGCTGAAAAATTTGTCATGCTAAATGGCTTTGCGAACTTAATAATTCAAATCTGATAAGTCTTTAATTAAATTGGACTCAATTAGCGTTCTTAATTGCTTTCCAAATGCTGCTTGAATGCTATCATGACATCAGATACAGAAAATATCGAAATTGAACTTTTTGAAATATTCCAAACATTTCTTACGAAAACTCTCTATGGAGGAAAATGGGTCTCTTGCAAAATAGATTTAAAGGAGGCTACAAAGCAGAAATGTAAATTTTTTTGTAAACTTAATTCTATCTCAGAAGAATATCAAGAAAGTTACGACATAATAAACACTGAATCAAACTATACAAAAAATATGAAATTTACAGTTTTATGGTCATAAACTATTTGCTGTTACGACGAGTAATTTATGCTTCTATCTCTGTTATCTTCAGAGGTTCCTCGCTTGACAAATTTTGACATAAATAACTCACTATTTTTGCAATATTTTTGGCAGCACTCTCAATGAATCTTCATTTTTCAGGTGTTAGAGGATAGGTTGACGCAAACATCTAGAGACCATTTTTATGCTGCTTCTTAGAAAATTAGATAATACTTTTAATGTCAAAGTTCACGTTTAATACAATTTCATATAAATCTCGTGTACTCGGGAAGTTTAAGAGTTACTGTAAGACAAATCAGGAATATATTTTAGGAAAAAGAATATAATCGTATATAAAGTACACAAACATTCAAGAAATACGATTTCGTATTTTAAAGTATAAAACAGGTATAAGTATTTATATCAGTCTATCGCATTTCAAATGTAAGGGTCGTCGCAGAATAAGAATACGAAGCGTGAAACGTGAAACCTCTTATTCAAAGTACGATGAAGTGGAGAAGTTCACACTAGATTTAAGCAAAAAAAAAAAAACATCTTTGAAACGCGGAACTTGGAAATTTCAATATGCTGTATATTCAACATTTTACATACAGAATCAGCAGTGACAAATATAAGATATGACAAAAATGTAGACAATCATAAATTCTCTTCAATTCTTCTCAGTACAGATAGACAAGAAAAATCGATTATTTTTACTTCAGGATTTATTTTTACTCTTTCTTGTAAATTTTTACATAAAGAAGTGCAATAGAAAGTTTTCCGATAGTGCGCTGCAAAAAACGAATAAATATGACGTTATGAAGCTTGCAAGTGGCGTCAGGAGATTTAAAATAGTTCCTGGAAAGATGGATTTAATTATAGTGGAATGTATGTTTTATACAACTTTCCAAATATTAAAAGCAAACAAAAAATTTGATTGGGAAACTTTTCTTATCGGGTCAATTCCGGATTTATGAATTATGGTCATTCGATCATAATAAAATATTTTAGATATCGGGCATAAAAGTTCCAATTATTAGCTAACAAATATTGAAAAGGGGTGTAAAATATTCTGTTATGATTTCCAGCTTTCAACTAGAATATTAACAGCATCATTACTAGTTTTATCAATGATGAATTTGTAAGAATTCCTGAATTATAAAATAGTTGTTTAAATGAAAGGGTAAATACTGCAACTTCTATCTCTCTCAAATATTGATAAAGTTCCCAATCCATTTTATAGTATTAAAGCAGCTACTGAAAAGAAAAATTAATTGAAATAAAATTGTCGATTTGTTTGCATGACTAAAGAAATATTTTTAGAAAAATTTGAGACTTGGATTTTTGAAAATATCATTTTTTGTGGAAACGAATACCAATGAGAAACTCTAATATTAAAAAAATCTGAAACCAAGTTTGAAATTCAGAACTCACACTATTTATCAGATAATTTAATAGATATAAAAAACTTTCTGTTTTACAGCAGACATATCAATTAAAAAAATCAAAGTAATTGTTATATAAGAATTGATCAAACAGGTAGTAGATATTTTTTATACTTTGTACAGCGCACTTTAAATAAATAGGGTTATGCATTTCCAAAATTTAAATATTGAATTTAAAGTACCCTACCCTTAATAAACTAAGTGATTAGAATTTCTAAATGCAAGGTACCTGTTTCCTCTTTCTACGATTATGTGATTTTTTTAAAGAGATTTTTGATATTCATATTCATATATTCAATTATAAATTATTTTAATCACTCGTTTGACGATTGCAACCTAATCTGAATAAACGATTATGCACATGATAACGACATCAATGGTGAGCTAAACTTGAAGATTTTTTCTCCAACGAGATGAACAAAAGATTGGCACGTTCGGATTCAACTATCCATATTTTCAATAGCTGCCCCTTAAATGGGAGGAAGGGGGGGGGCTCACTTAAACGCAAGCACTCACCGCGTATAGAATAACATAATAATCGGATATTAGCCGGATATAATAACTGGATATTTGATCCGGGCCCTTAATTAATCTCGAGCCAAGTTCAGCCTTAATAGTATTCCACAGGAATCGGTCGGCGACTACAAATTTGACTAAAATAAATGCGTTTATATTTTACTGGGTCGCTAATAATATAGAAACTTTGAATATATTAATAATAATATTAATACAATATATTTATTAGCTCACATTAAAACTGACTATAACGACTAATTTTTCAAATACTTAATCATAAAATGTAAAGTAATGATATTTCCTGGATATTTAGGAGTTGCTTAAAGACCATAAAGTTTAAAAGTATTTTTAATAGAGAACAAATATGTTTCTTGAAATTTTCAGTAGAATTGTTAATATTAGGTCTATGAGACTGCACGCGCAAGTTTTTCTTCAGAAATAATCACAGATATGAGTTATTAGTAACTTTTTAAATTCAACCTCTATAAGCTACTTTTGCAGGGTCCTAAAAAAACTCCATAAGCAAGAAAATGAAACATCATTTATGTATCTCTGCCGATTCTTCTAGTTTTGTTTTGTATTTTTTTTTGTTCAAATTCTTTTTAATAAGAAAAGTATCAACCAATAGTATAATAGTATAAACAAGAAGAAGAATGAATAAGGAAAAGAGTGAGTGGTCATTTTGTTTTAGTATTTTCTTTTTCTCCCTACTTTTTCCTTTGTTACATAACAGGCTCTAATGAGCCAATGACATGGATTTTTACAAACGTACTTCTTTCGTTTTGAGTTTATGTTTTTGAAGATTTTTTTTCTTAAATTTAATGAACAAAGTCATAAAGCTATAGACGCTGCTACCACTCATTAAAGTTTGCTTCATGGTTAACTTTACAGATATTTTGATATCCTGGAAATTATATAAAAATGTATCATTGTTTATAAGAATTTTCTGTTAAAATAATGGTAGAAAATAGTGGTTTTACAAGCTTTAATTTTTCTTGATATGTCGGAATATGGGTATTTACTTGGTGGGTTTATTTTCAAACTTTTTTTCTGATGGAATTGTAATAACTTACAGATATCCAGCCATACAAACTTTTCACTTTCTCAACCTTTTTTAGGTAGGACAATATTTGGTGTTCGTTCTTTGGATTTGAAATGCAAATTTTTCAAAAATTAAACAAAATTGTCTTCTATTAGTTTCAAAATCTTTTCTGGATTAAGTTACATCCACACTTTGTGGGGGAAAAAAGTTGAATATGTCGAACCTCATGTTTCTTCACCTTGAACCAAACAAACGTGTTATAATATTTTGCTCTCATGTAAAAATAATTGTGGTGTTTAAAACGTTCAAAGTCGCAAAAAAAATCCAAAATTTAAATATCTTAAAATTAAAAAAATCCGAAAGAATTGTTTTTCTGTAAAAGCAGAATGATGTTTCTCTGGTTTAAGCTGAAGAAATTACAGTTTTGACTTATTCTACTTTTTTCAAAATGTATGTATTTCAATTATAATTGTTGTAATCTTGCTAATTTCCATCATCTTAAATCAATACTTTTAAAATAATACTTTTTTGTTTTTAAGTTGTGAATAAATTATTCGTTGGCTCTCATTAGTATCTTTAAATCCCAAAGACATGTTTTTTACACATTTAAAAAAAATCTCATTCATGCAGAAAAATTTCTTTTGAACTTATAATTTTATACTAGCATTCACTAGTAATAAGCGTACTTATAACAAATTTTCCACCATTTTTGAACCAATAGGAAACATTTTTCAAATATCAACAGTTTGAATTTTAAAATCCAAAGGACGTACACAAGATATTGTTCAAACGAAAAAACAGTTTGCAATTACAAAGTTGGTATGGATGGGCAAATTTTTCGCGATATGAACATTTAATCAGATAAGCAGTTGAAAAAGAAGCTGGCCTAGTATGTATATGCATGCATGCATGTATGTATGTATGTATGTATGTATGCATGTATGTATGCATGTATGTATGTATGTATGTATGTATGTATGTATGTATGTATGTATGTATGTATGTATGTATGTATGTATGTATGTATGTATGTATGTATGTATGTATGTATGTATGTATGTATGTATGTATGTATGTATGTATGTATGCATGTATGTATGCATGTATGTATGTATGTATGTATCCATGTATGTATGAATGTATGTATGCATGCATGTATGTATGTATGCATTTATGTATGTTTGTATGTATTTATGAATGTATGTATGTATTTATGAATTTATGCATGCATGCATGCATGTATGTATGCATATATGTATGTATAAATGTATGTATGTATGTAGGGTAAAATCTTGTATTACAATCCGGACACACTTCCACACATCCAATTGACTTGGAACGTTGCATACTAATGTATTTCTGATGACAAACGAAAATTCTACCAAATTCGACCCCCCCCCCCCCCCCCCCCCCCTACTCTCTCGGAAACCAACCACACGTATTTTCATTCTGTTAAAAAGTCTCGACAAGATGGGTATACAGAAAAACGCTGGTGTTAAAATGGTTGCAGGTCAAATTTCATTGGTTTCCCAATGAGCATTTCAGAGAATTTTCAGTCTCAAATTTATTCCTCTGAAAGTAGTTGCACATCTGGGCATCTAAGCGAATGTGTCATTTTAAGACTGAATTTTAGCTCATGCCGAGAGTTGTGGAGTGCTGAACTGCGCTGTCAGCCACCTGAACACCTGTCAAAGCAATTATTCGTTTTGCGATATTAGACTAAATAATTGTTAATAGGAAAACTAATTGAAATAATATTTATCTAATTTGCAACTTTCTTTCATTTAACAGTCCGTAATAGTCACTTACAATAAAATTATAACTTTCTAATGCAACTTCCAAATGTTAGGTTGGTCATGGCCGTCGACATTTACACTAAAGCCGGAATGTATAGAAAAAGGCATGACCGTCTACATTTAAAATTAGGCATTTTCACTTCAACCACCAGCTAACTTCACTTCGATGCAGGCGGTCACGACTTAGTTTTTGCATCCCGGTTTTGGTGGTTTGAATGTCATGTAGGTTTTGACTAACCTACGATTTGGAAATTATACCACGTCAAGTAATATTTTATTTCAAAACACTAATACTCACTAGTAAATGGGAGGAAATTAAAAGTTTGGTAATTGTTATTATAACTTACTTGCTTATCAATATTTATTTCACCCAAATAACGCCCGACAAAATCATCTTGACAGGTGACTGACAGTTTGCAGACAACACTTCACGTTGCTCTAAATGAGAAAAAACAGTCTCTAAATGATGATTTCCCCCTAGATTCTCATGATGAATTTGCGTAGCTCAAATTTGTTGCAACTGAATTGCACATCGATTTTGGTGTAGTTTGGAGGATCGGCCATTTTCTGTGTATTTATGAAAGGGTCTTTGAAAGTAGAGTTAAAATTTGATTTGTCCAACCTTACAGATGGAATTTGAATTGCAGAAATGGACTACTCGAAAATAAGTAAAAGAAGCCGTGTAATGACGATGCTTTAGCAGGAATAGGCAGGATTTAAATCTTAGAATGAATAAAAAGAATTATATAAATGATATAGTGGACATTTTTTGTTCAAACACAAGCTTGTATTGAAATGTACTAAAAATTAACGAAATAATCTTCTCTGAAAAGAAAGACCTCAAATAATAGTACAACAATAATCAGTTTACAGATAAATGAGAAAGGTGTAAATCATAAAATGTCTTTCTAATATAAATGTAATAGTTAATATTTACACTTCACACTTTTTAAAGTCACATTATTATTTTTCTACATGCATATTTAAAGAGTCGACGCAAAGTTGAAGAATGTAGAAAAAGTGCAAACTTCTAGTTTGTTTATTTCAAAAGAAGATTGTCATGATTAACAAATAATTTAAAAAAACATCAAAACATGATTTTAAAATATTTTAAAATACGTGATATCTTATTTTTGCAATTATTTGGTTCATTTGGGTCCCAATAAAAAGGGCTTATTATTAAAGAAAAATCTTGCACTGACAGTCCTGTACACCTAATATTAAAGATTCGATTGCAAAATCACACAAAAATATCAATCGATATTACCAATACTAATATTAACTACCAATACTGTAAGAATACAAAAAATGTGGCACTATCGGAATAAATAAGAAAACGGTGAAATGAGAAATGAAAAGTAGGAAAATGTGCAGATTTACCAGAAAGAAAACAGGAATGAAATTTGACATGAGAAAGTGATAGAACTGGTGAATAATGAGACAAATGTGATAAGAAGGACCCTCTTTTCAGGAAACTCGAACATCGCAGGGATTAAAAATGTGGCAGATGCTTGGGTTGCCTCGACGATAGTCTTTGGCCGCAGATCTGGATTCTTTCGATTGGTTGGTATATCACGAGGGTAGAACACGTGGAGTAAAGGACCCCTGGTTATGACGGCGAAATCCGGAGGTTCGGTAGCGCCCTCGGCTCAGAGTGAGTGAGATCCGAAGACCCTTCGGTTTTTTCAAGGCGATTCCTCTCGCCAGGTCAGAAACTCTGCAGAATGGTTGTTGCCAGCCAATAAGTGTTTAACGGATTGGACTTTTCGGTCGAGTATGATGTCTCTATATCAAGAGCAAATGTCAAGTTGTTGGACTGATCCAGATCACAAAATGTTGACGACCCTAATGCCTCTGCCCGCACCCAAGCAGAACAGGATTACGCTAAGACCTTGGATGCTGGTCAATTGTTTTCAAATTATCTTGCTGCTCACCGTCCTACCTCAAGGTAAGATCATTTCAAATTTTATGTGAACTTTATAGTTCAGATTTACCCATCAAGGAAAAATTTTCGACTGAAGCAAATGTTACACTTCCTCTGCCATTTTTTCTGAAGCGGCCCGTGAGCTGGGGTAGTGCTGAAGTCCCGTTGTCATTTTTGTTTCTAGTGACGTGTCTGTCCCGAAGATACAAAATATCTGTAGGCAGGGGCAGCTTTACCAGCACTCGAGCTTTCAGAAGAAATGGTAGTCGATATGCAGCATTTGTTTTCTTCGAAAATTTCTTCTCGCTAGGAAGGTCTGCTATTGTTGACTACTTCTGGGTAAGCAGGACCCTGCACAGACAAAATGAAACGAGGAAAATTGTAGGAAATCCTATCAAGGGTTCTTTATTCGGCTTAGAACAACTATGAATATTCTTCAAAAAATTTGAAAAAAGCTCGATCTACGTTTCCATCAAGCACAGTAAACCCCGCGTTATTAAAAGTACTGCATCTTATTTCAATCTTCTATTTAATATCAGAATGATGTAATTTCGATAATAAAACCAATGTACGAGACAAACTTTACGATCCTAGAAAACGACAGTCGGGCCTTTAATGATCTCATCAAACAGCTTAGGCAAAAGATTTTCCAAAGAGTTATGCCAAGAAACGCAAAGACCTCAAAAAATACTATGTACAAGATTTAAAACTTTTACATATATTTTGTGATGAATAAACAAATGGAAATATGTTTTAGACCTGGAAATAATTTGAGAAAATCAAACCAGTTTCAGTAGTTGCATACATTTTTATAATAGTGCAACACAATTTTTTAATATTAAATATAGAGATTTATTAATTTTTTAAATCGGTTACATCATATACATCTACCATGAAATCGAGTAAAATCTTTTCGAATCTCTCAAAATACCCGAAGCGTTGGATCCCTGCAAATCCTAGAAGTCCTTTAAAATTTCACTTAATTTAATTTTTAACTTAATTTTGTCTTGAAAATCTCTGGGGACACCTTAAAATATTTTGAATATAATGGATATCCTAGACACATTTTTAAAATGCTTTGAAATTTTCTGAAATCCTGCAATAGTCTTTGAAAACCCTCAACAGTTTTGAAACCTCGATAAATTCCTTGGGAATCTTTTAAGATACCCTAAACTCCTTAACTTCCATTTAAATCCCGTGAAATTGATCAAATTTCTTAAATCTTGTTAAGTCAATAGTAGCAAAAATCGAGTAAAGTTTCTTAGAACATCTTAAAATATACAATATTATCTTTTAAAGAGCCCTAAAAAATTATGATGAATTTTGTAATCCACTAAAATTCTGTAGAATCTCATTAATCTGATTAAGCATATTTAAAGCCAATTGAAATATCTTAAAGTATCCAGAAAGCTTTGAAATCCTTTGCAGTTCATTGGCATTCCTCAAATTCCGACAAGACCCTTAACATTTAATTTAATTTATTCCTTAAAGTTCTCTTAAAAATTCGTCTGAATACGTAAAAAAGTTTTACTCATAATTGATATCCTAAATATCTTTTCCAAGACCTTACAAATTTTCTGAAATCCTATGAAATTCCTTGAAAACCCTTAAAATTTTTGAATTCTTGATGAATTCCTTGGAATCTTTGAAAATACCCTGAACTCTTCAAAGTCCTTCAAATTCCTTAGGAAATTTCTAAATTTTTTAAAATATTGTGAAATAAATAGCATCAGAAATCCAGTAAAATCCCAGAAAACATCTTGAAATCTGTAATTATCTTTCAAACACCGATTAAAAATGTCGAAATATCTATACTCCACTAAAATGCCGTAGAATATCATAAAATCTGATGAAGCCCTTTGAATTTCCTTGAAATTTTTTAGAACCCATTAATTTCTTTTTAACTCCGATGGACAACTCAAATATTGTAAAAAGCCATAGAATATTTTGAAAGCTGGTAAATACCGTAAAAATTACTTGAAATCTTTGAACATTTTTAAATATTCAGAAATCTTACGAAATCGTTTGAAATTCTTTAATCCTACGAAGTTCTTTGTAATATTATAAATATTATAATATTATAAAATCCTTAGAAATATTATGACATCTCGAAACCTTTAATATATTTTAAAATTCCTTTAAAAGTTTTTGATTTCTGACATCCGTCTGAGGCACCATACAATCCAATGAAATCCATAAAATTTTCTGTAAATTTCATTCTTTTTCATGCAATCCTTAAAGGCTATCTAGAAGTTCTCTGAAATTCCCTAAAATCTCTTAAAATTTCGAAAAATTATTAGAATCTTGTAAAATAGCTTTGAGTGTTTCTTTTTCAAATCCTTTGAAATCTATTGCAATTTTTTAAATCTTAAAAGTTCTTGGAGATCCTGTAAATTCGCGTAGGTTTCGCAAATTTCTTACAAATTCCTTAAAATAATTTTAAATCCCCTAAATCATCCTGAAATTCATAATATCTTTTGGAATTTTTTTGATGTTTTGAAAACTTTGAAATCTTCGAAAATCAGATAAAACGTCTTGAAATATTTTTAATTTTCTAAAATACTTAGGAATCTTTTAGAATATAATCAATGCTCTGAAACCGTATAAAATCTTTTAAATCCCTGAAATCAGGTAAAATCCTTTGAAATCCCTTGAAAACATTTGGAAATTTTGATTTTTGAGGTGGTGGATATTTTATTTTCGATAATCCATCGAAAAAGTGTGTAAACACATTTAAAGGTCAAGTAAATAAATAATTACATGTACGAGCAATTTGAGAGAATAATAGTATGAGTGTAATTTTTTGTTATTTTTTATCTAACTTGAAGATCAAAGAAATACCCTATTATTTTCAGTGAATAGAAGTGTTTTAAGAGGCGGCAACGGTAGATGAATTCTAGTTTAACTACATGAATCGAGCACTTGATTGTATTTAACGGTCCTTCTTTAGAGAAATGAAGGGTTCCTCATTGAGGAAAATGTTGACGTACTCGTAAATGTCAGATCGATACCTTCATGCATTTCAGTCACAACACCATCTTCTCTTAACTTTAGGAGGCTTGAAGTGCTATACTCGGGAGTGGCACTTCAGGTCACCTGTTATTAGGGGGAAATGCTATTAGGACAGTAATACTTGCTTTTGTTGCTGCTTTACTATGAATTTGCTCTACCTTCTCGTAAATCTTCCTTAATTTAAAATGATCTAGATAATTTTTACCAATTATTTTACAATCCTAGATTTAATGGCAATATCTTCTTTTTTAAATGAATACTTTCATAACTTCCACATTTGTAATTAATATTTTCAATTTTCAATGTATCTTTCTGTTCATTGACGACGTCAGACCTTGCGTTCGACATTAGTTAAACGTAGTGAAACAAAAAAAAAACAAAAAAACAAATGCTCACCCATCTGAGTTAGTCGAGCTCGAAGGCGTTTAGCGTCCGTAACTCAATTTTAGATTTATCGCGTAGGTGCTGCTGTCGGTTCATTTCGCTTGATCTCAAATATATATTTAGTATGCTGGAGGTCTTCTACTTAGAATTATTTAATAAATAGAAATAGATTTTCGCTTGCAAGCAATGTATTAATTGACTAAATGTATAAATTGATTAATTTTTTGTATAACAGGATAAAAAATAATTTTTCTTATCAGCGGCCGTACAAAAAATATGTCACGCTATTTCGAAGACAGGGGAAAAAACGAGGAATTCTTTAAAAGGCTGAAAAGTGGGGAGAAGGGGGAATAATGTGAAGACTAAGTTTGATTTTTTCAAGCATTCAAAAAAATTGTTATTTACAATATATGTTTTCCATGTCTGATGTCATATTCTGTATTACTTCTCCCCTCCATCCCTTTGGCAATGTGACATAAGCGCCCCCTTATTTATAAAATAATTGTATAGTATTTTTAAAAGGTACGAAGAAATGTTTGTA
The DNA here is from genome assembly GCF_010883055.1 of Belonocnema kinseyi. Lineage (NCBI taxonomy): Eukaryota > Metazoa > Arthropoda > Insecta > Hymenoptera > Cynipidae > Belonocnema > Belonocnema kinseyi. The sequence goes on from NC_046660.1 coordinate 89,660,102, forward strand.
TTCTTATAATTTAATTTTTTTTTTAATAGTAATCTGGAATTTTTCGGATTAGAAAACTTCTTTGTGTTCGGAATTCTAAAATAATTCTGGCTGAGATTTGATTAATTCCCTTAATAATTCTAAATAAACAATCTTTGATGAAAAGATTTTTTAAATTCATTATTGAATTTAACAAAAATATCATGAAAGGAAGATCAAATATCGCGCAAAATTGAGAAAAGAACGCCTTTTTCAAATATGTTAAAAAAATATATATTTGATTTTTATGATTTAGAATAAGACTTATTCGAACTTAAAAAATATTTTTATTTTATGTTTTTAATCCTTGCAGTGTATGCACAACCACTTGGTAGTTTTCAGCAATATTTCAGAATACAGCTTCGAATTTTAGCGTTGAAAGTGGGTCGAGGAAGATTAAAATGTCCTGTAGCTTCCGAGTTATTCACACTTAAAAAGGCAATTTGCAATCTTCACGATATCTAGTGGTGTTATAAAAAGTGCAGTGGCCGGACGATGCGATTAATGGAATTTATGAGTATTTTTCATCAAACTTTTACACAAACGAGGCTATACCATTATCATTCTTGACTTTAAGTTAGACATTTTTCCATTATAGAAAAATAATAGATCCATTGCGGATCAAAGTAATATTTATTAACATATTAAATAAGGTAAATTCAGAGAAGGCTTCATATACAATTTTGAATTAATTGTCTTTTGTTATAAAGTATACATTAAATTTTTGTTTATTTAACATTTTTCCTTATACTATCTCATAGGTTTAGATTTCACTTTGGTAGATATTCTAACCTGTCTGTTTGAAATCAATAATATGTGAATATGAGTTCGCCACTTCGAAATCACTCATATTATTAAATGCATGAAGTTTCCTCACTGCTTCTAAATTCTGGGTGCGATATAATACTGAAAATCGTGACTAGGGCTGTAAAAGTCCAACTCCTTTTCCTTGGCGAATTCTAAGCTTACGGATCCTGTATATCTCGTCACGTCCCAGGAGGACGAGTTCCTGTGGGATTTCGTGATCCAGAGTTTCCAAGAAGAGTCTGTAAGTTGAGATTCCATCCTTCTAATTCCAAGGGAGTTTCAAGTCCAATGGGAATTCGGAAAGAACTGTACGATCTATAGACCTAAGTTTTTAAACAGACCAGGTCAAATGAATAACTCGGTTTTACTGGTTCTTTAAAGCATACAATCTATGCATTGGAACCCTTTAATTTACTCTTAAATAAACATTCTTCAAGCTTTTGAATTAAAATTCTTCAGTGTTTGAAATCTATCAAGCCTTTCGTTCTGGTAGGTGTAAACGAGTAATTTCTCTTATCCGTGTTCTACGATTTCATGGATCTTTTGTTTAAGAATTCAAGATATCTAGGAGGTTAGTGGTAACAGTGGGACTCATTTTTGTATTTTTCCATAGAAAATTCATGCACACTTAGTGGAAAAGATTTTAATTAAACGTACACAATTTCCACCCCGATTTTTTTAAAGAGCATTTACGAAACGTTTTTATAGCAGGCTTTCTTTGCCCGACTTCGTCCACCGAATACCTGAAAAGTGTGCAAAGCTCAAACACACTCCAGGTCGTACTTTAGTACCGTATGCATCGTAGGTCAGAAGTTTACAGAACGTAGAATCCTCCCCGCAGTTTAACCTGATAGAAAAACTTTAGCTCAAACCAGGTGATGTTTTTTTTTCTTGGACTCTAGAAAAGCAAATGCTATTTCGTTAGCTATAATGAAAAGATGATGTACAAAGAGAGGGAGAATATTCGTCCATCTCACATACACTTTAAATCAAATTGGATTTTCTAATTTATGTAAATTTAACTGCTGGAAATTTAATGTTTAACTTTCTTTAATTTTCAATTTTCTTTGATTTTTAATATTTGAATTTTAAATTGTATCCAATTTTCAACAGTTGCCTTTTCAATTAAAAAGATTTTTAAATTCATCTGTTAAAAATGTAATTAAAAATGTTCGTCAATTTTCATCAGTTAAAAATGTAAGCAAAAAGTGAATTTCGTATTAAAATTAAGTGTTCGAAATGTTATATGTGGGCATCGACAGTAAAAAGTTCTTCATGGCCGGTATTGACTCATGCATGTAGGGTTATAAAGCCGGAGAAATTCCTGGAATTCTAATCTTAAAATGAACCCTATCTAAAAACTGCGAAAAAAATAATTTACACCCTAAATTAAAAAATGCAAATATTTTACATATTTACATACACAAGTTACATGAGAATTAATAAAATAAAAATTTCAATCCATACCAATTTGTTTTTGAAAGAAGTAGATTTTTTCGACGACGAACCGCCGTTAGCAGATACTATTTTGGCAAATTAATAATTCTTCAATGGACTTCTAGTAGGGAAATTATGAGATTGAAAAAAATCCAAACTCGAATGATCTTCTGTGTTTGGAAGAGGGAATGGCGCAAAGAATTAGAATTTTTCTGGGTAGATGTAATTTTTAACATGAAAGAGAAAAATGTTGGAAAATAATTTTATTTATTATTTATAAAAAGGAAATTTACTTTTCTCTTCTAAATTTCAGAAAAAGGGAGTTACTATATTTCTGAATTTTAATAGAAAAAGTTGTAAATAAATATAATTTTAACTTCGAACCTTATATTTTTTTAACCAAATTTAATTGTGACATGGCACAGGGAATTGCCGTAAAGAATTACAATTTAGACTTTGGGACATGGAATTTCCGTTAATAATGCCAATTTTCACTTTGGAATACAAAATTTGTGAAAAAAATTAATTCTAATCTATTGAAGTATGGAATATAAAAAAATCCCTCTTCCATTTCAGAATTCGTTACAATTTGAAACTTTCTTCTTCTAAATTTTTGAAAAAGGAAGTAACTATATTTCAATGTTATAATAAAAAATTTTGTAATTAAATATAATTCTGATTTGGCACAGTGAATTTTTGATATGGAATGGAAATTTGGAAAATAATTTGAATTATGATTTCGAAGAAGGGAATTAAATAAAATTCCTGTTCAAATCAGAATTGTAATTATTACAACTAAAAATGGTCTGATGTTCTAACTTAGTGAATTAATACTTTTAATAAATTCCCTGTTTCAAATCAAGAATCACTAAAAAATTTAAATGTTTTAAAATATTTTAAAATCGTTTAAAATGATTTCAAGAAACTCTTTTAAATTGGCCGAGATAAATAGAAAATTGACCTAGAGGAAGACGGGCATTGACGAGCAATGACAGGTAATTTAATATCATCTATTCGATTAAAACCTTGAATTTTAAATTCGACAATATTATTATTGAAGAAGCTTTGCTTATAAATTTGTATTTGAAGTTTATAAATTGGACAAAATTTAATTTAAGAAGTTTTGAAAATGAAATTAAGGTTTAGATATAATAAATGGTCTTTATGCATTTCTCCTGAATGTAAATTTATCGAAAATTGTATGCACGAATTCTCATCCCCAGGGAAGCTCGAAGTTTAATATGCCACTGAATATACAGTTCAGTATATTGGATTTTTGTTGTTGTGAAATGAAACCAAATGCCGAAGTTTGTATTTTTATTATAAATTTAGGTCGATAGTCGCTGAACAGCAATTACTTTTTAACGATTGATATTTAACTTACGTTTTCTGTTGAGGACATCAATTAAAGTTCACCAATAATCCTGCAGACATTATTTTCCCATATTTAGTCAATTTCTGATTCTAATGTTTTTATTCCATGTCTTAACAATAATATGAATGTATGTTCATATTTGTGAAACTATATTTTTGTAATGTTCATTTATAAGTCATTAATTTGAAAAGCAGTTTTTCTTTATAATCCTTATGTATTGAGGTGTGGATTCTGGAATAAAAATTGATGTACCAGGGTCGTTTATTACTTTCGGTTGGCTTTTGTAAAGCTCCTCTGTAGAAGTGGCGAAGGCAGTTCGCATTTTTCTAGTGTACTTTATGGTCTCCGATAGCTGTTTTTCAATTACCAAGCGGCAAGGAGGATTTTCGCTACAAATAAGTGTCTCTCAGTGCAAGGCTGCGATCGTTTCAATTTTCGTTATATGGAAGGGAAAATCTATTGATGAAATCGATGTCTTTATAATATTTATAATTAAAATATGTTTATTCGTCAAGTTCACAAATTTATTTCGATCAACCAAAATCGATCAAATATGACAAGTCATTATATTTATAACTTCAAGAATTTTTAATCTTTAAGAACGCTAAAAAACATTTAGAAGTTTTGTAATATCCCATGCCACATTTTAAAAGACACTTAGAAGTTTAACATGATCGTTAAAAGCTCTCTAAATACTTCTAAATTTTCATAAATTAGTTGCAATCTATTAAAATCATGCGAAGTCGTTTCACATGCCGCAAAATCTTAAAAGATTATTAGAAATCCTTTGAACTATTCTTCAATCACTTGAAATCATCAGAACATCTGTGAAATCCTTGGAATGTTAAAGTGACTTGCAATCCTTTTTGAAGTCCTTTGAATTTTCCTGAAATTCGAAAAACCCTCATAAGTTTTAAACAATTTCGTAATTCCTAAAAATCCTTTGAAATTTATTTAAACATTCAAAAGTGAAATGAATAATTTAAAAAAAAATGAAAACGTGTCTTATTCTCTTATCAAAGTAGATGTTTAAGGATTTGTCTTTGTAAGAATAATGAATTAATATTGCACGACCATAAACGATCAAAAATTAAATTTAAAAGTAATTATAAACAAATTGAAAGTCAGCAGCTGATTTTAACACAACGAGTACGATATTTTTGAGACATTACATCACATCACTTCTTATAACTAGAATAAAAATAGTAGTTTACAACGTCAAAAAGTCAAAAACAGGCAACGTAAAAAACGGCATTGCCAAAATAAGGCAGTCGTCCTGATTTTTAAATCATGAAAGCCTGCAGATTCCAGAAGCCTTTAGACTGCGAGATTTTAAATGTGATAACTTAAAAAAATTAAATCTGTATAATTTGGAAAGATTTCTTATCGAAATAAATTTTCAAGCAATTTTATTTTCGTCTTGTTTCTACAGAAGTAAAATACTTTGCCTAAATGTTTAATTTTTTAATCAGAACAGAAAAAAACTTTTACTATTCTTTCTCTTTCTTTAACAGGAAATATTTGATTATTTATTTTGAAACCTAATAAGTTTTAATACGTATAAATCGTTTTGAACTTAATACAAAAACAGAAGCAAATCAATCACACTGTACCGTTTTTATTTATTTTGTAATCGTCAATAATAATTTGTTTTATTTAGCAAAAATGTTTTAAAATCATTTGTAATGTTGCGACTTTAAAGAGGGCGAAATAAAATAAAAAAGAAATGTGGATGGAACTAGTTTCTAATAATTAAAAATTTAATTTTAAAAATCTGTTAATTTTCATAAGATTAAAGTCTGATCATATTGTCAACGAAATTAATATAGAGTTAGCATCCAAGCATTTTTCAAATATTTTTTTGGTTGCTCTTACCTCGATGATGAAGTCTCAAATATTTTTTAAATATATTATATCTTTGAATTGTATTAAGTTCAATTTTCATCAGTTCTTCATAGAATGATGTGTCATCTACCATTACATATTCATTATGTAAGTTATTCAATAAATATTGCAAACGTTATATTCCTCCTGCTAGCGAATCTTCCATTTTTTAGTTGTCAAAAGTGATTTCCATATAATTTTTCTTTGATAATGTAAATTTTCAATATTTTATATAATAGTACTCTTTCTGTAATAAAGTAGATTATTGAAGGCAAATATAATAAAAATTTTATTTCCAAAATCGCTTCTGGCCCGGAGCGCTGTTCTGCCCTCGTCCACTCTATTTTCATTTTGACTAGTACAAAAATATTTTCCCCGCCTTAATTGGGTAACTAAATGATCAGCTTTTTTCAGTCCACTCTAGTGATTATTGTGTTTTAAAAGTTGTCAAGAAATTACATTCTGGTCAAGGAAAATATAAAAATGTTATGATTCTAATAAAAAATGTTGTTTCTGAGATGCAGGAAGCACATGACTGAGATTAAAGGTTCTTTTACGGTAAACCAAATTTCTGCGGTAATCACGAAGCCCTTTATGCCATAGTCGGCGGAAGGAGAATTAGTGTCAGATGAGTCTACTAAGTGCTCTCGCGGCAGGAACATCTTGTTCGTTTACCTCAGATCGTCCGGTCGGCGCTAAAGGCTATATGGTTGCTTCCGGCGAGCTGTTAAGCAAAGCCACTGGAAGTCAAATCGTTAGCACTCACTTCGAAAATCGAACGAATGACTTTTCTGCTCAAAAAGTTTAACTTTCAAACTAGCTCGTGAATATTCAACATTACTTCATCTCTGCAGATTGTAAAATCTCGTTATCTCCTGGTAATCGCTTCATTTCCCTATCTTATTCTTTGCAATCTCAATCGGCTGAGACTGAAAAAAGAATTTTGTCTCTAGGATACTTAACACAATCAACCGTTATCGAAATCGGATTTTAAACCATTGCACATCATTCTGATTATCAACTTCAGATCAATATGATCCAATTTGCAGATCTAAAATTAATTTTTAAGGAACTTTATTCATATTTGTCGAGTGGCAGTTGTTCAATTGTTTATTGAAAGTCGTAAATTTGTAATGACTGACATAATATTTCTAAAAGAAGGAATATTTTAGAAAATTTGGAATTTCAGAATGGGGGAAAAATTTCAATTTTCCTATGTTGGGCTATAAATCTCTATGGCTCTGGAGATTATTTTTTCCTTTCTAAAAGTGTTGGTTTAGAATCATCTAGTTCTTACTCCCACTTCTTGACGATTTACAACTACTTAAGACCAACAGAAAATGTTTTAGAAAACGTTACATTTTGAACAAAATACATGAATTTTCAACAGACAAAGAATGAATTTCTATCAAAAAGATCAATTTGAAGCAAAAAATATTAATTTTCAACTAAAAATATTACTTTCTTACTGAAAAAAAAGATTTTTGAAAGAAAACACAAGTATATGAATTTTCGACAAAATACTTGAATGTTTCAAACAAAAAAGTTAAATTTGAAATCCAAAAGCATATTTTTCAAACAAGAAAGATTCTTCAATCTAGTGCTAAAAAGGTCAACTAACTAATTTGTTAAATTTTCAAGAAAAAAATGCGCATTTTCTACCCGTAAATAACAATTTAAAAAAGTTAATTTTTAACAAAATAGTTAAGTTTTCCAGAAAACAGTTGGCTTTTCAACCAAAAATATAATAGTAGACTTCCCAACTAACTATTAAACAAAAATAGTTGTTTTTTCAACCCATGAAAGAAATTTTCAACTAAAACTATGAAACTTTGACTGGAGTAGTTGAATATTCAGTTAAATAAATACATTTTCTACTAAAATAACCAATATTCAAACCTGGAAATTAATTTATTTTCTTTTTAATATATTAAAAGTATATTTATACATTTATTTATTTCCGTCTTCCATTTCTATAGTTCTAGAAGTATGTAATTTAATTTTAAAAAAGTGTTTATTTTGATTTACGTAGTCCCAGTATTTATCGAAACTGAATGATGTTTCGTTAAAAAATGTGTAGGAAATTTCTTTGAAAGCCCATTTTTGAAATTTCGAAGGGCATGTAAACGGTTCAAAAATTTGACTGTTTGATTGAAAATTTTTCTTTTTAGGCAGAAAATTCCTGTATTTTGTTAAGAGTTCCAATACTTTGTTAAACAGTCGTCTCTTTTCCTTTAAAGTTCTCGTATTTTTTATTAAAAATTGGACGATTCGGTTAAAAATTCATTTTTTAGCTTCAAGTTATCAATAATAAAAGATTCTATTTTAAAAATGTTACTAGATTAAAAAACCGGTATTTGAATCTTAATGGTTAGGGAAAATGAAGAATTATACTTACCTTGAATATCCTGCAATTATTTTTTATATTTATTATACTACATTTAATTAAATAAGTAATATAAGTAAAGTAATATTGGTATATTGTAGAAGCAGGATATTATATCCTTGGAAGAACACTTAATTAAAATTCAACTACCGATACTGGTTGAGCAGTCAGCGAGATTACGGGTTGGTCGTAGCGAGATTAAACACTAAACGATAAACTATTTAATCTCTGTTTTACTTTGATTGCCAACAAATACATTGCAGTAAAGAAACGATGAAGCTGGGCTAACTTGAAGGATAATAGTGACGACTGTAGAGCTGCTAGTGTAGATTCGTCGAATATGCATGAGCTTTAACGCTTCAAACCCTTTCAAAGCAGCTTGACAGACTCAAATGTCCGCTCTTTTGCATTTTAGAAGGCATTTAATTGAAACAACCTAAATATTGGAAAGTTTTGTAACCAAATTTAGTTTGAGCAAGGCCTTCATTCAAATACAAAATTAATTTTATTTTTTAATGAATCATTCTTAAGAGTGATGGAGCCAGGCTCTAATCTTGATATTGCATTGCCTTATTTTATTCTATAAATACTAGGATCCGTTGGAAACCCCGAATTTTTAAAAATTGAAAAGTAATGGCGCGAAAAAGTTGCCATTTAGGGAGACAAATTGGAGGAAAAGAAGAATTTTGAAGTAGTTCAATATCTTCAGGTCGCGCTTCTCATCAGTGAAAAATAATATAAACTTAGAAATTGAAGAAACAAAGGTGGGAAAATGCGCAAACACGTTCTTTTTATTTGTTTAATTGTACATTTTATTTAATAATATTAGAAGTGCAGTGCCTTAAATTTCCTAAATGGAATCAAAGAATAAACAATTTGCTATCATAATCTGCAAGGTGCGAGGATGGATTATGACCTGCTTTTCATATGATTTTTTTTCGTGCTATTAATTTAATTGCATAGTTCTTCAGTTTGAACTGAAGACACTTTTAGACCAAAATTTTCAATTTTTTTTCTAAAATGTTCAACTAACCAAATACAATAAAAGGGTTTTACGCATTATAAAATAATACTAACTTTGAGCATTTTTTTTATAATTGATAATTTTAGATTCCTTTTCTCTGATAAAAACTGAAAATCGGTCAATTATAGGATAAAAAATTGAGACTTTGAAACGCATGCGCAAAAAAAGAGGATGATAAATCGGGGTTTTTCGAGAAACTCCAATGAATATTAGAATTACATCTTTGTTTAAGCGCTTTAAATTTCTAACGTTTCATTTACATTTACACATTACGCAGTATTTATATGCGTCTTCATATTCTGAATTGTCTATTTAATTAAGTATAGCCAAAGATTAAGTTTCTCAAAACTATGTAGGCTTTGAGGTACACATTTTCATCGTGACACTCGCACTGCGCGCTCGATTTCCGACAAACATTTGTGAACAGGTTTTGTTGGATTTTTTTTCTCGTAACTTTCGTCGTTTTTCCACACATTTTTTTTATTTTATTTTTTTAACGTTATTTTTGTCACGAATAAAACAAAAAGTACGCGTCCTATCAAGAAGTGATTCTTAACGAAATTGTAGATCTTTTTTAGGATAACCGTTTTTTTTATTTATCTTTTTTTTTGTATCCTACATAGTTTGTCCACAAAATGGAATTTTTTATTTTCCATTATTTTTTGTGCAATCAAAATTTGAATTTTCGATTTTTGAAGAAAATCCAAAAATTAGTTATGATAATCTTGTAGGGCTTTCAAAAAGAAATGTTTTTCTTCTCTTGACTTTTTTTCATATCGTGCGTTTTTCGGCTTCAAATTTTGATTTTCGGTAGATTAAAAAATTTTTGAAAATGCTATTACTCTGATAATTTTCATTTTATCAAAAAAAGTCATGAGGATAAATTGTTTTTTCTTTTTAATACTATAAATATCCGTACATAGAATTTTCAAATTCAGAAAAAAGTGGTCTCAAAAATTTTCAAAATGAGCTAACTTTTTTAATTTTGATCAAAAATGGCTGGTTGATGAACTTGTCCTTTCTTTTAGGACCTAAAAAAAGTGTGCCAAAGATGAATTTGATTTGTTCATTTTTTCGAGAGTTATCGTGTTTACGGACGGACGGACGGCCGGACGAACGGACGGCCGGATGGACAGTCAGACACCATCGTGAAAACCTGTACGGAGAAAAATAGATATTGAAAAGCAGATATTAAAAGCTTTGATATTTAACCATAATATATAGATATCACGGCATACTATCTAATATCTTCTATTCAACATACACAATATTAAAGGGCAATATCTGTTTATATTGAAAGTATAAAATATGTGATATTAACAGTTAATATCTAAGATATTAAAAAAGCTAAGTTTTGTAAAATGATTTGATGAAACAAATCAATCCTTTCTTCGACCGTTGATATTTATTGATTTCAAATCGTAGATTTCAAATCAAAGCTAAGTTTTATCGGAGCAAGGTCGCTGACGTGTGGCGTGGCTACAAAAGATTTTGTCTGTATCTTGAGCTTTCATCGTGTGTATTGTGGTTTTTTCTTATATCTATTGCACTATAAGTTTTGGTGGAAAATGGATTAAAATTGTTTGGATATGTTACAATTTTCTCAGCAAAATGAGCACTCAGCTACAGGCATCTTTCATATTAGCCTTGAACAGTGTGTTATCTGTTAAACACAAAAATCGCATAATTATGCAAAAAGGCGAATGCTTGAGGATTGGAATTTTCAAAACAGAGGACTACGATATTAACATTCTTTTGCATTTTATAGAAAATGGCATGCTTTACAGGTAATTTTTGCACAATTAAAAAATATTTCTTGAATATCTTTGATTTTGTCCTTTAATATCTGGGATATTGTCAGTTAAAATCTTCTTTTTAATATATACGGATGCTCTACTTCAGTATCTAGATTTCTATCCCATAGTTAAATCGCTAAGATATTACCTATTAATATCTAGATAGTCTGTGCTAACATCTATTTTTCTCCATGTGATTTTCGGATTCAGGGGGTCTCGAAACGTGGAGATCCGTTGAAAAAGTGTGATGTCAAATTTCCGACAATTCTAATACTTTCTCAATCATAAATGATGAGAATGTAAAAATGAAATAGTTGATATTAAAACAAAAATATGTATATTTTTTTAAACAAAAATATTTGAATTCAATAAAAAAAGACGGGGTTTCAAAAAATCGTTAAATCCTTAAAAAACAGAATCATTTTTAAATCTGTAGAATTGGCCAGTTAACATTTTTAGTAATTCCAATTAGTGGCTGAATTTGAGCAATGAATCATTTTTTTCACTGATAAATTAGTAAGTTTGACTGATATATTATTAAAAAATAGCTGATTCATAGCTAAAATTTTGTCACTAATTAAAAGTCGTAGAATTTTTACTGATTCGAATTTATAGAGAACCAAACAGTTGCATTTTTAACTAAAAAAATGGAATTACTACCAAAAGAGACAAATTTTCAAACCAAAATGAGTATTGAAGAAAATAGTTGAATTTTCTATTAAAAACAATTTTTCGTCTAGAAAGTAACCAAAATTTCCATCAAATTCTAGAATTGTCGAACAAAAAATATGAATTTGATATAAACCAGTCGAATTTTTTACTCGAAAATATAAATTTTTTTACAAAAATATTAATCTTCAACCAAGCAGTTAAATTTTCAACCAAATACAGTAGACTTTACGCCACTTCTCGCTGCAGCAGTTCTCGTTTCCCGATTTCTCCTTCGTTCGCTTGCCCTCACTCCTTGTCTCATCGCACGCACACGCATACGCGGCCGGCTACGCCTACTGGGCCGAACGCGGCTTGAAGCAGGAGAGAGGGTTATTTGACACTTCCTGCTCGCTTCCCCTACAGCCCCGATAACGAGAAGAGTCGTAGAGTCTACTATAGATGATTTTTATACCAAGAACATTAATCTATTCACCAAAATAGAGCATTTTTCCACAAACAAGTTATACTTTTGAGCAGGGAGATATATATTCAACTTATATGATTATTATTTAACTGAAAAGTAAAATTTTTTATAAAAAATTAATTTTCAAGCAAAACCAAAACAACAAAGTGTTAACAAGATAGTTACATTTTCCACCAAAGAGATCAACTTTTAACTTATATGATGAACCTCCAAATTTTATATAATGAATTTTTGACTGAAATATTTAAAATTGATAGTAAAAAGAAGTCATTTTTAACCACAAGAAAAAAAATATTCTCAAGCAAAATACTTAAATTTTCAATCAATTAGGTATTTACAATTCAACCATCAGCTAAGTTCACTTCGCTAAGAGCTGAGGGGAAAACAATGGATCAAATGCATGGAACAAAACTTTATTTCTGTAGTATCTTTGTAATTAATAGTAATTATCATTTTATTATTTAATTTAACAGTAATTAAAAAATTAAAATTATTTCTCAAATTCACTTAGATAGAAAATGATATATCTTCTTTCGTCCTCTAAAATTTCAGCGAAAAATGTTCTTTAGTTTCTTTTTGAAGAAGGCATTAGTGTTAACTTTATTTTACACATTCACGACAATTAAAGGCTAACGTCTTCTTTCCCAGTTTAATCATCTTGCTGCGTACTAGGCGTACATTTAAAATTTGAAAATCCTCTAAAATCTCTTTTTAATGACAACTTGTAAAAAGGCTTTTGGCATATTTTACAAGGTGTAAAATGAATAGCTCTATAAAATACAAAGGGCGAAAGATGTATATAGGAAGGCTGGAAAAACCTGTACAAATGAAAAGGTAGATCTTCACATCTGCGTGCATTGAACCAAAAATACTACATTTCCTAAGAAAGATACTTGCAACCTAACACTAAAAGAAAATAGAAACCGTTTTGCATAACATTTAACAGACTAAAACTCCAATCAAGGTAGTTGAAACACCGTTCTAATTTGAAGAATTCTCGATTGGAAGCATTTAAATTAGTAAAACATCTTAATTTAAATTTTAGAAGAGAACTTAAACTAAAGAATTTTTTATTTCGAAAGTTTTTTAAGGGTAAGTTTGCGCAATGATAAGAGGCTTTTGAATTTAGAATCGTCTAAATTGTTTGTATTTAAATTGAAAAAAATTACACTTTAAGACCTCTTCTAAATTAAATCAAACAATACCATTCCATTTACAATTTTAGAAGGCTCTAAAGTAGCACATTTATTGTCCACATTTTAAAATATGATAAAAAACTAGCATGGTACATGGTGTAGAAAATTAGTTCAAACGTTACAAACTAAACGATTTTAATTGAAATTATAAATTAGTTAAATTCAGATCCATACAATTTGTTTGAAATTTGAATCTTAAACTATTCGACTGTAAATATTTCTTGGATATTTTTTGGGTCAAAATTGTGTCTAATTTTGAAGATCTTGGCATTTAAAGTATTCAACTTAAGTTACATATAATTAGAAATTGATTATAGTGAAAATGATACAATTATTATATTATTGAAATTTAATGCTTTACTCTTCAATCAAGTTTTCAAGACATTAAATGTTCAATTGTTCAGTTTTGTGAGTGCTTAATAAAACTGCATAAAAGGAGAATCTTCATACATATAAATTATATGTCTAATATTTTATGCAGTTATATGCTTAAGTTCCTCTTTAGTTTAAATCTTTAAATTCTGCAATTCACTGACAAACCGAATTCGATCTGAAATTCAATACTATCCCTATTTTCCAATCTTCAGACATCTGAATGCAAGATTTTAAGCGACCTGACTGCAAGAAAGGCAAGCGCCATTGAGTAGATAAGGGAAAATAGGGTCAGACAGTTTGCTCGTATGACTGAAAACGGTTTGATCTACTGGAGATATAACTATGTAGTATATTCTTGAATTGAAAAAGCTTCATCGAAAAAGGGTATTGTGGCGTGAAATATTTTCCCTTTTTCGATTAAAGTTTTCATTGTGGAAGCCGAGGAGGAAGCTTTCTCAAATTATGAATTATCATTCTCTGGTTCATTTTTGAATACGTTTATCACATTAAAGGCAAATGACAGCATTATAAGAAATTTAAAAAATATTAGACTCAACCACACATGACTAAGAAAAAAATCAGCATACCGGAACACATTAGAAAACTCCAGATTTTCATGGTTTCCACTTTCGTTCTTTACTTTTGTTCTATTAAGATAGGAATATTTGCATGTGCGCATGTCCTTCGGTCGCTTTTTATACTTGCATTTTAATTTTGGTTTAAAAATTTAATTTTAATCTAAATTTCATTTCTGCATTTTAAATAGAGTAAACATAATCTCGAAAGTCTCACTAATGCTAAATAAAATAAGATTCAGATATGCACATAATCGGACCGTCTATAAACTACGTTACCCATATTAAGAGGGGGAGGGGGGTCACGCCAAAAACTAGGGCTGGCAATAGGATGTTGCTGGTAGGGGGGGGGGGGTTATTGGAGGTTAAATTACCAACTTAGATAACATTTAGTACGTTTCCTGATGATAACTTTGAACAGAGTTTGCGAATTTTGCGAAAGATAGCCCTGCATCGGTACAGATCGATAATAACATAATGATTTTTTTTTCAACCAATATCATATTTCAGACTTCTCACTCTTTTTCGTATTCCCCTCTTTATACATTTAAACAAAAAATCTTTATTTTTTCTCTGTTTTCAAAAAACATCCTCTTTTTCTCGTTTTTTGCGCTTTAGTATGAAATGAATTAATAGAACGAGTAAGAAAATCAAACATTTTTTGGTTGAAAAGTCCGCTACCATATTTTGGTTTCGGAATTTACTTCGTTCAGTTAAACATTCTAACATTTGCTTTCAAATTTAATTATTTTCTTGAAAATGTAGCTATTTTGTTAAAAAGCTATATTTTTGGTAAAAAAATACAACTAATCGGTTGAAAAATCATTTGGGTTGAATTTGAAACTCTTTAGTTGAAAATTCATCTCTTCAGTTATTAAGAATTAATTTTTATCAACTAAAAATGTAACTATTTAATTTTTGTTTGGAAACTGACATTTATAATTAAAAATTGATCTCATCTATTTGAAAATTCTTGTATTATATGGGCAATTTGTCTTTTTGGTAGAAAATTAATCTTGTTGGTTAAATTTTCATCTTTTTTGGTTGAAAATGCAACTGCTTATTGAAAAATTGGTATTTTGTGGTTTAATGCTCATCTATATTTGGCTGAAGATCTAGTATTTTGTTGAATTTTGTTGTTGTTTAATTCAACTGTTTCAAAATTGGTGTTTGATATCAAAATTGATCTTTTATGGTAGAAAAGTTATCTTCCTTAGTTCTAAACGATTTTTTTGATTGTTTGAAAATTAGATTCTTTTATAAAAAATTCGTATTTTTGCATGAAAATCAGTTATTTTTGTTTGAATTTTATTACTTTGGTATGTGAATTCAACTTTAGCTGAAAATTGTATTATTTTATTGAAAATTCAAATTTCTGGTTACAAATTTGTCCTATTCGATTAAAAATTGATCAATTATTGCAGCGAAGTTATATTTTTTGTTTAAAAATCAAGACTTTTGTAAAAAATGTAACTTTTTGTGAAAAATGTATCCTTTTGCTTTGAAAATTGAACATTTTGGTTAAAATCGAACCATTTGGTTGAAAATACGTCTCTTTTACTTTGAAGTTGATTGTGAATGTAGCTATCTTCGAAATAATTCATGTTTATGGCTTGAATGTTTAATGAATTGGTTACAATTGAACTATTTCGTTGAAAATGTGTCTCTTCTGCTTTAAAGTTGATTGTGAATGTAACTTTTTCTCAGAAATACTTTTTTTGTTGTTGAAAATTTTTCTTTTTGGGTGAAAAAATGATGTATTTGAATTAATAAGTTTTGGGAAAAATCACACCATTTCACCTATTTTGAAAGAATTTTGTCGTCAACAAGGGAGTGAACAGGAAGCGGTGTAAAAAATATCCCGAAATTATTAACGTAGTTTATGGTCGTCCCCTAAGTGTCACCCATACATCGTGCGTTTTAGTGTTCTGTTTCAGTGTTCCTAGAAATGAAATTCCAAGCGTGAATTTAGCATTGAATATAGTCAGTTTAGTGTTCAGGGATGCTTGAAAATAGCTCCAGGTTTATGAGTCATTAACTTAAAACGTCTTTCGAGTGAAAAATCTGATTGCGAAAATAACAAATTCCAGGTTAATACCAATAGTATTAAGTAGGTGTAAAATGGTTACTAAGGTCAGAGTTATGCCAATGACGTTGTATTGGAAATAGCTAGTCCAGTCGATATATACGTCACTAATTATTTTGTATACAACGCAGAAAAAATGAAAGATAAAGTTTACATCGATTCCAGGTGATAGATTCACCCCAACAAAAATTAACCATGCCAGATAAATTTTACATGAATCGCAGATAATTTCCGATTTTTGACCTTGCCTGGGTAATCCTTCGTCTCATAATCGCTCTATTTTTATTCGAGATGTAGCAACAATTTCTACGCCAGCGCTATCTATCGTCGTTAAATTCATTAAATTTGAGAGAAATGGGGATTCCCATCTATCAATTGCTTTTTGCGCTTTTTGCTCAATGGTATCAAATAATTTCTAATTCGTCTACAATAGTGTAATGTATTTCGGAGAAGATGTATTAGTAAAAACAAATTTTGTTCATGTTTGCTGTTGTTGGTTTTACATGTTTTATTGAAATTTGCTCATTTCAGCGTGACGCAGTCGACGAGTTCAGAATTATGTTCCTAATCTCAATGAAACTTTCGCCGAAATATGTTTAATTTTTACCCGTTGCAAGTCTTCCCTGCAACAAATTTCAACTTTTGTTTTTTCTGTGTTGTTTTAAAGCTGATGTCCCGTTTAATAGCTCGAATTCACTCATACTTTGTGGTTTTCACATTGCTGCTAAGGACGCTGTAACAGGCGACAGCTTTTATTCCATCATAGGATAAACTTTCGTCAAAAAACACGTGCACTTTAACAGCGGGAAATTTTACATGGATTAAAATTTAACTTTAGTTTTTTCACTGAAAGTACAAAATTATATTGACACAAATAATGGCAATAATAAATTAGTTTTATCAATGAAGCATGAGTAACGAGGAACCACTGAACCACTCATATCTCGAGATAAACTCTGAAATTTGCGGAGCCTACATCCGCATCAATGAGGTCATTGCTCGAAGTTTAGATAACACATTTTGTAAATACTGCATAAATTCTGAAAAGTTTAGTAAATTGAAAATTTTGTTTGAATTCTTAATGTTTTAGAAAAAAATAGATAAGGAAAAGTATCGAAATCCCTATTCAAACAAATTTGTGAGCTTGAAACGTGACATCCTGCAAAGTACTGAACCAATCAAAATAATGATTGCTCTAGTTTCTCCATTGACTAACGAAGTAGAGAAGGGTGGGGTGACATGAGAATAGGGGGTAAGATGAGCCACTCAATTTTCTTGTAGGCTATTATTTCTTTTGAAACAGTTTTTTGTATTTATATCAGCAAGAACATTATCAAACTTCTTTTTAAAATATCTTTCGCTTAATGTTGATTTTTTTTCTGAAAAACCGAAAGTAAAAATGTCAAGACCTGTATTCTGCTATTTCGCATTTGCTTAGAAAGTTCAAGAATCACGTGAAATCACATATTAGGCCTTTTCCAGTGGTTACCCTAACGGACCGCGTGAACGGAAATGATCCCAGATAACAATCGTGTGACGCACAGCACTCGTATGCGTGGGAGGGATAACGCACGTATGCTGTCTTCACGTATGAAAGACTGTCTGCGACGCACGCGTGCGTCCATCCTGCCGACAATTAATGATTAATCCCATAATAATCATCTAATTCAATCTTAGATATATTGTTAAATTGCAATATTTCAAATTCCCTCATATGAAGAAAATAATAAAATGATTAATCTGCCTTTTCCCGAAACAAAATGTGAAAAATTTAGAAATACTTTTTCTAATTTTTTATATTTAAATGATTTTTTTCTTAAATGACATTGTAAGTGAAATTATAAATTTGACTTGCTTATTTTCATAACTGTAATTTGTAATTTTAAGTGCATCAGACCTAGAATTACTGTTTAGGGATTCGTTGAAGTATTAGTATTTTTTCTAACTTTGAATACTTATTTCTTGAAAAATTAATACATATTTGATCTTTAATTGAATTTTGATCAATTTTATAATGATGTTCATACATTCAAGTTGAGATAAAAAGTTTCAAAAGCGCGCTCAGTTGTTGAAAATGATGATCGCCGTCGCGCGACGTACTCACTTAGGTCTCGCCGCTCCCCGCTGACCCTCTCTGATCAACACAGTCATTCGTCATAAGCACGCGTCAGTCCGTGTTTTAAGTCCTCAAACTCAAAATTATCTACGTTTTACTTCCGCGTTTTACTATTATAGTTAAAGTGAAGTGTTTACGATGCTGACGCTTTCGTTTTTTTTTTATACCAGTTCCTTGGATCAACGCAGTTTTGGCGTTAATTGCAGAGTAAGTAGGTAGCCAAACATAACCGTATTTTTTTCTTCTAATATTGTGATTTTTTTATTTGTTGAAATATATAGTCAATCAAATAATAAATGCTATGAATTGTTAATCATAAAAATAAAGTGTTTTTATGCGCAAATATTTCTCTCTTCATTTAATAACAGCATTCTAAACAATATATATTTTTACACCCTGCATAGATTTTAGAGCTCGCATGTAACGCGCGAGAGTCAATACGCTATCATTGTGCGCGCACATTGTTATCTGGGGCACTCTACAAAGTATCCTTATAGTATACACATAGTATCCCTTCCGTACCATGCAAAAAAAACTTTAAAAACACAGCAAGATCAACTTTTAAATTGGTGAAATTCGGATTCTACTTTAAAATTCCCATTAGAAGGCCACGGAGTAATCGCAATAGTTTTTTTTCAAACCGTAAAAAGTTAAAAAAATATTAGACCTATAACGCCTGTTGACTGCTACATACAGATGATGCGTTTGAAGCGTAGCCGTCAACAGGCGTTATACGTCTTATATTTTTTGTTGAACTTTTTACCGTTATAAAAAGAACTATTGCGATTACTCCGTGACCTTCTAATTGGAATTTCATACGGAAGGGATACTATGTGGATACTTTGAGGATACTCTGTAGAGTATCCATTCCGTTCATTCAGTTCGCTAGTGTATTTAGATAGCTTATTTATTAAACCTTAAGTTTTCAACAGATCTATATATAATTGTAAAAGCGAAATAGTTGAAATGTTTATTTGACTAAAAAGTGTAATTTGTGGCGGAATGAGTCACAGTTCTGGGGCGGAACGGGCCATCTCATCCTGTGCATTAACCTAACCTATTAGTGTAGCAGTCAGTAGGTTAGGATGCAATGTTTCATATTGTCAGATTCTACGTGGTGTAAATTATGGTGTAAACTTATAAGAAACTAATCTTGTCGACAAAAATTCAAAGAAAAAGTATGAAATTCAGTATCATGTAGTAATTATATTTGACCAGTATAGTATTTGGGAGTTTTTGTAGTGTAGAATTTAACTTTTACTATGACAATGTACATGGATAAGTCGAAAAATTGCTATACACCCAAATCTCGCTTTCAGTCAAGTGTCGGGGGTTGCCTTTAAATAACCTTGGACTGATTACGGGGGGATCCAAACGTAAACAGTGATGATTGCCTGACTTGTTTCCAGAGGCGAACCCAGAAAAATATTTCAGGGGGGGGGGTTAAAAATATATATGTATATCGCATGCATACCCAGGGGGCACAAAATTTGGGGACGTCTTTACGACATCGTTGCGACATCCTATGTCCATGTCGTTTCTTTGTCTTTGCGATATCGTAAAGACATCGTCAGATCATACGACTTATTTACGATATCGTAAAGACTCCTTCAGGAAATGGACATAGGATGTCTTAAAGTTGTCGTAAAGATGTCGTAACGATGTCGTAAAGACGTCGCTAAACCTTGTGTCCACTGGGTAGTTTAGCGGCGTCGGCCCTTAATACGAAAGGCCCAAAGTCTTGGGGGGGGGGGGCGGTGAACCTCCTAAACATCTCCCCTGGATCCGCCACTGCTCGTTACCAATTGGAATAGTATTTATCTATATACGAGGTGTGTTCAAAAAATTAGGTGACTTTAGGGTTTTCGCAAAAAATATTCATTTATTCCTTAATATTTATGTTGCCCCTTCAAAGTAATCCCCCTCAGATACAATACACTTGTGCCAACGCTTTTTCCAATCATCGAAGCACTTCTGTGGTATCGCCTTGAGTTCTTTCAGCGATGCAGTTTTTATCTCCTCAATCGTTGTTCTTTCATGGGTCTCTTCAGTTTTGGGAAAAGAAAAAAGTCACTGGGGGCCAAATCCGGTGAATATGGAGGATGACGCATGACTGTGGTGTAGTCCGGGAGCTGGGTATGTTCCCGTATGCATTCAAGAGGCAAAAGGTAAAAACTAGTTAATCTTATGTATTTTGACCCGCTGAATCCAATGGTACCG
>NC_046660.1:89680631-89684158 GCF_010883055.1 Belonocnema kinseyi
ATTTGAATATTTAAATTTAAACTTACGGAATACTGTAAAATATTGCATAATGAAAAATTCCAAAACAGTAGATCCTATAAAATTATCCAGTAAATACATTAACATTTTTAAAATATTGAGACGTTTATCAAAATTAATATATGATTATTATAAAAAAAAACGTAGAAATGTGTGAATACATAACATTATAATCGACAGTTTAAGTAATCATTTGGTGAGAACTGATTGATTGACTGCAAAGAGTCGGGACAAACTTCATACTTTCTTCAGTAAGGCCGCGAGTACCTCGCCGCGCGCCGGCCATAAGCGCCAAACGCACTGTCGCGCGCACAAAAGGCGCTACTTGTAAATTGCGATAACTAGGCTTCCGACTGGTTAATCCAATGTCGCATACAATGAATAGGTAGAGGAGCTTTCAAGGAACAAGTTGCTTCTTCAATTTTCGAAGAATATTCAATACGTCAAGAATAATCGATACTCAAAGTTTGCAAAAAACGTCAAATTTTGAATTTTGAAAATTTACAACTTTGTAAATATGCATTTAACAAAAAAGTTGAAAGAGAACTTTTATGCTTAGAATTGTCCATATTTACTAAAAAAAATTTGTCCCATAAAGAAAAACCATTTTTTCCTATTTGTTTAAACAATTGCGTTTTAAACAAAACCTATCCACTTCTCGTAAAATTAACCGGTACCATTGGATTCAGCGGGTCAAAATACATAAGATTAACTAGTTTTTACCTTTTGCCTCTTGAATGCATACGGGAACATATCCAGCTCCCGGACTAGTGCTGTTTTTGGTCAGAAAATCTTTCACAAGCAACGATGAATGAGCAGGTGCATTATCGTAATGCAAAAGACACGAATTGTTTTTACAAAGTTCCGGACGTTTATTGCGTATCGGCTCTCGCAAACGGCGCATAACTTGAAGGTAATACTCCTTATTGACCGTACGACCTTGTGGTAAGAATTTCTTATGCACTACGCCACGGTAATCAAAGAAGACAGTGAGCAAAACCTTCACATTTGACCGAACTTGACGTGCTTTTTTCGGTCTTGGAGACTCAAGTATCTTCCACTGAGACGATTGGGCTTTAGTTTCGACGTCATAACCATATACCCACGATTCATCCCCATTTATAACCCTTTTGAGAAAATCAGGATCATTATTGACTTCATTCAACATCTCCTGAGCGATGGTTATGCGATGGATCTTTTGATCAAAATTAAGCAGTTTTGGAACAAATTTCGCTGACACACGTCTCATGCCCAAAATGTCCGAAAAGATAGCGTGGAATGAGCCAACCGAGATGCCAACATATTCAGTAACTTCTCTGTTGGTAATTCGGCGATTTTTCAACAACATGTCTTCCACTGCTTGAACGTTTTCATCTGTTGTTGACGTGCTGGGACGTCCAGGGCGAGGTTCGTCTTCGACATCCTCTCGGCCTTCTTGGAACAGCTTGTACCACTTATACACATTTTTCTTACTCAGAGTAGACTCACCGTATGCCAAAATATAGTCAAAACTGTGAACCCGCGAAGCCCGCGAAAATTGAAAAGTCACCTTACTTTTTGAACACACCTCGTACATAATGTCACAACCGCTCTCGCCCTACTCCCCTGAGAAACTATGGGAGCCAGTAGCACCCATTGGCCACAAAATTTTGCGACGTCTTTACGACATTGTAACGACATCTTTACGACAACTTTACGACGTCCTATGTCCATGCCGTTAAGGTGTCTTTACGATATCGTAAATGAGTCGTATGATCTGACGATGTCTTTACGATATCGCAAAGACGCCGAAACGACATGGACATATGATGTCGTAAAGATGTTGTAACGATGTCTTAAAGACCTCGTCAAATTTGGTGCCCACTGGGCAGTGCTCATAACGCGTGCCCCGAACACTTCTACGCATGCGTCGCGGTCGGTCTCTGGTTCGTTGCTGTTCGCGCGCAATTTAAAATTTAAAAAAATAAAATTTTTATTTTTTATTATAAATAATATCATTTTAACTTATATAAATGTTTATTAGACCGATATTAATGAATTTTGATAAAAATAAAAATTTATTAAGTGCATACTGTGCAAATAAAAAATATCCTTTGGCACTCACTTGTATTTTTCTTACATATTTTTCATTATTCGAAAATTTTGTTATTTAAACTTTAATAAAATATTTAAATTAATTTTATTGTAGAGAAATGTTAAAATTTTGTTCCAGTTATGTCATAAGTATTGTGCAGAATATTTTCATTCATATTTGGGTGATGTGAAATTTCAAATCAAACAATTATTTTGGAATCACAATTTATTTACAGATAAGGAGTTTACAATTTTAAATAAAGTATTAAAAAAAATTCGATTTTGAGAGAGTAATTAAATTTAGTACAAAAACGTGTATAACATCATAACATATTAATATTATATGGTATATTATACTGATTTTCTCTAAGATAAGAAACATAGTATTGTAAAAATAATCAGCTCAGCATAATGTGAATACTTATATTTCAGAGCAATATAGCGTTATACGTTATCATCACACAAATCATCATTGCCGATTTTAAAAGTGTTATTGGAGAGCTTTCTGAGACCATCGGAATTTAGAATTTAAAAATGTATTCTCTTGAGTCAATCCACTTAAGAAAAACAAATGACACTTCACAAAACACATTGTCTTCACTCAGCCGATATTTCTTTCTGTCGGTAATTATGGTTGTTTTTGCTAAATAAATAAATTTTTGTATTAATTAATATAATTCTATTGAAAAACAAGATTTTCGATGCATTTTATTATTTTAATAAACTTTAAATAACAAAAATTCTGAATAATGAAAAATATGCAAGAAGAATACAAGTGAGTACCAAAGGATATTTTTTATTTACACATTATGCACTTAATAACTTTTTATTTGTATCAAGATTAATTAATATCGGTCTAATAAACATTTATATAAGTTAAAATTACATTATTCATAATAAACAATAAGAATGTTATTTTTTAGCATTTCAAATTGCGCGCGAACAGGAACGAATCAGAAACCGAGCACGCCGCATGTGTAGAAGACTTCGGAGCACTCGTTACGAGCACTGCAGCCGTTCTAGCAAGTCTGAGCAAGGAGTGATTAAAAGCCAGAGTCTGGCGTATTTATTTCTGTAATACAATTATTAAAATATATGTGGATAAAAATTATTTTTCTATTTACTCTTTATAGTTTTAGTTACGGTAGAGGTTAAGATTAAGGATTGCCTCATTTTAGCGTTTAATACTTTAAATTTTCCATTCAATTTTAGAAAAATAGATGTAAGATATGTTTTTGCTTCAAAATAATCTACCTTAACAATACTCATACTTACAAATAATATATAAGAAGTCATTTAATTAAGTGGCCCATCCCGCTCCAGTGTCTGGCTAATCTCGCAGGCATAAAGCGATATGAGACAAGCGCACTAGTTCTTTATTTTCGTTTCTAATTCCGCATATACTTTATTAGTTACTTTTATCTTGGAAAAATTTT
>NC_046660.1:89684258-89688055 GCF_010883055.1 Belonocnema kinseyi
ACATGAAAAGGACATCTATGCTCATCTCACTCCACCCTACCCTATCTGGCGGATATTTGTTTACTTAAAATTGACTAAAAACACCAGCCAGTCGTAAAAAAATTTCAATAAAAATTATAATTTTGCTTAAAATATAAAACTTAAAAAAGATAGAAATGAATAACGTTATTCATGTGAGTGAGAGTGGGATATTTTGAAGGAAAATCTCACATTTTTTCAATCATGTATCCGAATTGTAAGAATAATTTTATCTTCTCTAACTTCTGCTAAAATGAAGTCACTTGATTAGAAAAAATTTTATCACCATCTACGTATCGACTTTTGGCACCATTCGTACACTCCCACCTTACAAATCCTAATTTTAGTAACATTTTTGGCATTAAAAACACTTTTTAGGTCCACCTTCATACTTTTAAAACGCTTTTCAATTAATAACCAAAAAAATAGGTTATTTACATATTCGCGCGGAGGGAAAATGCTAAAATTAAGGGAATTGTTTGAGTCAGAGGCTTATGCTGCAATAAAACAAGTAGGAGTTGCCTGTTGCCAGCTAACTTCACTTCGTCGAGTGCTGAGGGGAAAACAATGTACTTAAGGGGATAGAACAAAACTTTATTTTTGTAATATCTTCGTAATAAGTCATAATTATCATCATTTTATTATTGTATGGAATAGCTCTTTAAAAATGAAAAGTGTTTTTCAAATACACATATATAGAAAAAATTAGTTTTTACGAAGGTATTAATAAAATAGGGCTAAATTGAACAAAGTCCCATGCATTTAGCTCATTGCTTTCCACACAGTACTTAATGAAGTGAAGTTAGCACACATGCGCCGATTTTGGGGCTTACAGTAGATTGGAACTAACTCGTTGTAGCCCGCTCCGATTTTATCTTTTCACGCCTCAGTGCTCAACTGAGAGACGACCGGAGACCCCGCGCGGCCCCAATTCTCGGAAGGGCTATAGAAGGGATGGCTATTAAAGGCTTTTACTGTATCACATGCTGTTAAAATCGTTCCTGCGCATGCGCATTGCACATTGGAATTTAGGACTATATTTGTGGGTTATATATTTTCGATATTGAGGGTTAGGTTGTAAAACAGCAAAGCTGAACCTCGGTCTTCTATGTCCACTCGCCTATCTATTTCTGTAAGCTAATGTACATATATCGTTATCTCATATCTCTATTATAATTATAGAATACACTAAACTCTCGCTTTCAGTCCAGTGTCGGGGGCAGCTTTCAAATAACCTTAGACTGATTTTGAGGGGATCGAAACGTAAACAGTGAAGGCCGCCTTACTCGTTTTAAATTGGAATATATATAATGTCGCAACCGCTCTCCCCCTCCCGTCAATAAGCACTGAATTCCGAAAAATTAACCGTTTTTATTCCTATAAATAAACGATTTTTTCTCCGCCTATAAATCCCCCAAACGGGAACAGAAAATATGCAAATCCTATTCCTCTAAATCAAGTTAGTAAAATTTAACGGAAGCATTTATTTAACCTATTTTTCATTATTAAATCTTTTTATAACTTATAAATTCGAAAAATATTCGAATTTATATTTATTGATATTTTAATCATTTATTTAAAAGTGTTCAAAAATGGATTGCAGAAATCTATTTAAATATGTGAATTAAAATAATTTTAACTCTAGAGCGGCAGACTTGAATTGATTAAAATTGAAATTTCGAAACTTATATTCCACATGAAGGAGTTAAAATAATTTATTACACATAATTTTTGAACTTTTAAGAAGGAATTAAATAATCTTAAAATATGAACACTTTGGGGGAATGCAAGACATCTCTGTGAGGTGTATCTGTGAGTACAAATACAAGGAATTAAATATATTGAAAACACGTTCTCTTTTTGAAAATAGGGAACTGTGCGGAGGCCGCTATGGAAAAAGAAATAAATTAGTTTATAAGATATCTCTTTTTTATAATGACATTTTAGACAGATGAAAAAACTGCGTATTTAAAAAATACACTAATCTTCACTATTATGCTGAAATCTGAAAATATTAATTTCTGCCTATTCAACGCTTATTACTGGGCTGCTACTCAGAAAAACTGCTTGAGCCAGTCGTTCTAGGAAGGCTGAGAACGGGGTGACTGAAAGCGAGAGTTTGGTGTATCACAAATTTGGAACATTTCTTATGAATCAAAATTAGGTATCCATAATTAAAATTGGATAACGACTTTTTTTGTCAACGCGAGGAAAGTATTATCAGAAATTTCCGTTTATATTGTTTCTAACACATTTGTCAAAATAAGTTTCATAAAAAAAACAACAATCAGAATCTAATTTTTATATACTGAATAGCATATGTGAATTTTTCAAGTTGAGCACATGCTTACAATCAGTATGACAACGTTTCAAAGTCAGCTGGGGTCAATTTGACCCCATGTAACTAATATCATTTTTTCAGAGTTATAAGTAATAAGGGCTAAATAATCTGAAATAGATAGAATTTTAAAAGTACATTACTCATCATTCGTTTTTGGCATACCTACCCCGTTTTTAGTTTTTATTTTGAATTAAAAATATTAAACGCACAACATCTGCTCAACTCAATGTATCATCTGATCGACATTTCATACCCTTTATTTGTTTTTCATTCACGACCGAATATTAAAGTTTAGTTTTAAATTCACAAATAAGTTATCAATTGATTGCCTAAATGACAAGAAACGAGTAAACTCTTAAAATATTTACAGTCGTTAGTTGACATAATCATACATGTAATATGTCGGATATTTCAGTTGAACATTTTGGATGTAACGGACCAACATCTCATTTTTTAATATCTACAGATACTAACTTTGAACAGCTAGATTGCTGTCCTATAGTTAAAAATAAAATATGTTAACACTGAACATCTATAAATGTTACGTTTGAACATCCATTTTTCTCCGTGATTAAATTGAAGCTCTTTGCACATTATTTAGAGACATAGAAGTCCAAAAAAGTGTGAAAAAATCTATAATCGGTTCATATCTTCTTTTTGATTAGAAAATTTAAAAAAATATTCCTATTAGTTCCAAAATTATAGGGAGTTTTCCGCGTGCACAGTTTTTACTAGTGAACAATAATAAAAAACTATCAGTTAAGAAAATATCTATAATTATTTTATTTAGAATTTTGTGAAAATGCGCGAAAAATGTATTCTTTTTTGGATTAAGCAACATGCACATATTTTGGAAAAAGTTGAATAGTATGTTGAACCTAACATATCTTCAAATTGAAAAAAATGCTATAAGTTTGCTTTTTCAACAAAAAGTTTTTTCTAGTTATTTAAGTAAACTAACCAAAAGGGATTTTTTTAGCCAACCTAAGAATAAATTAAATTAATATTAGCTTCTTCACTCCGCCATAGTGCGCATGTAATAAAAGTGTTTCTACGATGTGTACATAAATGCATAAAAAGAATTTTTAGTATTCGCGTTTGAGAATATGTTATGAATACAGAAATGAAGAATTTTTTCAGTTTTACAAATTTCAATTTCTTTTACGGTTTGCACTGAATCAAATATCAATCATATTCTATAATTCAGAATACACAGTGTTAAGAGTTCCGCAAAGAAAACAAAATTATATAAACTTATACCGACAATATACAATTTTAATACAAGTTTTTGTTAATTTCTTGATAACTCACGTGAATACACCAAACTTTCGCTTTCAGTCCAATGTCGGGGGCTGCCTTCAAATAGCTTTGGACTGAATTCGGGAGGATCAAAATGTAAACAGTGAGGGCCGCCGGACTCGTTTCCAATTGGAATATA
>NC_046660.1:89688155-89723145 GCF_010883055.1 Belonocnema kinseyi
TACTCTCTAAATATGAATAAGTGAAAATTTCACTAATTGAAATAGTTGATTGATTGAAATATTTCACTGATTAATCAGTGATTTCGGACTTATTCACGAATCAGTTCAGTAACGCCAAAGTAAATCATGTGAAGCATAAACTATAAATTTTCAAGTTAAGCTTTGTTGTTACTCTTTTACTTAAGTAGCAAGAAAAATTCCCTAATGGAATACATTTTTTAATTTTCGTACTGTAAGTCTGATAAATTAACTACGGGAAAAATATACTCTTACTCCTATAGGAAGTACTTACTTAACGGGTTTGTACATGACAGTCCAATCTTGAAATTAAAGTAATATGTGAGGTTGCTTGTCATTTAAAAGCATCTGAACTATTCACCTTTTTTAATATTTGATCAGATTTATGGATTTTAAGTTTTTGCTATGATTCTTTGATTGAATGTACTAAAATATTATTTTATTACGATTATTAAATTGACATGGTGCAGTGCTGCTAACTCTCAAAAGTGGTTATTTCATTGAATCAATAAGTAACCTTTCACAGATAGTCAGTGACCCATTTCTAGCTATCTGAATCAGTGAAATAACGGGGTGACCGAAAGCGAAATTTTGGTGTACTTAAATAGTTGTAATCTGGCCAAAAACTGTTATAGTTAAAATCGAAAAAAAATACGTAACGCATACACTGAAAGAAATAGTTTGAGATTAATGGCAATCCGAGTTTGCTTGAGAATTTCTAACTGAATTAGAATACTTTTATCAAATTTTATCAACTATTTATTTAAAAGAACACTGCGTTTAAGTGTTGCATGGAGCATCTGGCTGCTTGCTTGATTCAGCCATACCAATCGATGTATTGTAACGTGCATGTCATGCGAGATTGATGAGCCGGTGAGGTGCGCGTCGTCTCTGGATTAGTCGCCGTCTTCAGACTTGTTTTGTAGCGAATGAGGTTAGTGAAGAAGCTTTCGAATACCTAACTCCAAAATTTGTACAAGATTAAGATTTATTAAATATTCTATTAAACAATTTCTAAATAAATGATGTATTTAACATTTATTTGCCTTTCATTTTTGTATCTTCAGAATAATATTTGAATTTTATGTATACAATAGGTCAGGATGTTTAGGTAATTTGATTATTTTACGCCTGATTTCAAAGACTTTAAAATACTTTTTATGAGTTCAAAAGATTTAAAGTGATTTTAAGGGATTTTGTAGCACTTCAATCCATTTCATATGGTTTAAAAAATCGCTAAAGGAATTTAAAATATTATAAAACATTTTAAATGGTTAAAAATTTTTTTCTTAAAGTTTAAGGATCTTCATGTAATTTAAAAATATTTTAGAGTATTAAAACAGATTTTTAGAAATTGTAAGGGATTTAAAGGAAGTTATTTGACTTTAACATGGATAAAGTTTATAATTACATTTCAAAATATTTAAAAATATTTAAAAGAGTTCAAGATATTTTTAATGAATTTAAGAGATTTTGAGTAGTTTTGAAGATTTTTTAAAGGAATTTCAGTAGAATTTAAAGGATTTTTAAGATTTTAAAGTAATTTTAAGATATAAATAATTTTCTTGAATTTTTAAAGTCTGTTAAATCTCTTGAAATCTTCAGAAATTTGTAGAAATCATTTAAAATCGATTAAATTTCTTAAAATATATATTGATTTCTCTAAAATCATTTAAAATATCTTGAAATACTTTTGAATTTAGTTAAAATCTTGTTCAATTATATAAAATATTCAATAATAATTTGTGCTCATCAACATTTTGCATAGAATGGTTCACAAAAATTTGCAGACGGTCCTGCAGAGCTATAGGTCATATTTCAGATTTTTTTCTTTATACTTGAAGCTAGTTTAGCCGTGAGGCTTTAGGCGTTAGGAATGCGAAAAATATAGGTAACCGCGGTAAATAAAAATTTTCGTAGCGTGCGATTATAAATAGTGTAGTGATTGTGTAATACCAAATAATTGTGTGCACGAAAATGTGAACAAATATTAAAGTATAAAATCATAATAATACAAAGGATTAATTTTTTTTCCGCCGAAAAATTGGTTTCAAACTTCTTCGATATAGACTGTATTTTAGCTAGAATTTTAGATTTTATGGAACTATTTTACGTTTTTCGTATAACCTGCCTTTCAATCGAGGTTACGTCCCCCCGGCCTTTAAATTTTATAGAACTTGATAACATATTTCATTGAATAGTTCAGCGCAATGTAAAACAAACACGATTCTTATTTTTTTGCGTGTATCTTTGAAAAATACTTTTCAACGAAATCATAGTTTTATATTATTAATAATAACGAAAGTACAAAAAATCGAATTTTTAGATTAATTTCAACTCCACTGCAGTATGGAGGATGCATCCTCATTAGCATTTTATATCAGGCATGCATAGCATTAGACTATCCGAACGGTATGCTTAGATCTCCTTAATGGGAGGTGCAGCTGAATGCCGTGTGTATGGTTGATTTACCCCAACCAAATTCTGTCTGACGCAGCCGTACAAATTCGTTCTACTACAGTTATCTTATGTTTAGAAATATCTATTAGAACAAATGACTGAAGCATTAATATTGCTTCAGTAATTATGGTATGGGTAAAATACGCATACCGTATCGCTGTAGCTGAGTGAGCAATACATTATGCTTGGAATAACCAGGATTATGCGCGTGTATTTTCGAATTATTTCTTTCAGTGTATACTACGTCAATAATATATTTTATTCCCTGATAATTCAGTGGCATAAATATGGTTAGACTATCCAATTTCATATGAAATGGGTTTGATATTAAAATATTTTAAAGAATCCATGTTTCGTGTCCAGGCTGAGTTGGATTTTTGTAATTTTCCTAAGAAAACGTAGAATCGTAGAATAGCGAAAATCAAAAACTTGGCCATTTAAAAACTACGTCACATTGCCAGGGAAAGAGGGGGGCGGTGAAGCAGAATGTGTTGTCGTACATGGAAAATATGAATGACAAAGAATGTTTTTTTTATATACTTGAAAACAGGTACATTAGCGATTTCATTTTCCAATTAAAGCATCTAAATTAGTATTTCACACTTTTTCCTCTTATTCACCTCTTTCCCTCTATTCTTAAAGATCTCCTTTTCCGCTGTTTTGACGAAAAAAAAACCTTTCTCTTTTTTTCTCTTAAATAAATTTAATGAAGAACAATAATATTTTAATTTATTTTTTAATCTCAATATTCTTGATCGATTTTCTCGGTATTTACAAACTTTCTTAATTCAACATTTATTTGCCGGTATTCCAAAATTTTATTTTTAAACAAAAAATGTTTTTTTTTTTTTAAATCGCAATTCGCTGTCAAATCTGGTCCAATTTTAGATTAGCATCACTAAGAGTTTGTCAATTTCTACATCCATTTTCTCGAGCATTAATACCTTTTTTGATAGAAATTTTTATTCCTGAACTCAACAACACGTCGGCACGAAAGTGTACATTGGGCTTAGATATAAATATTGATTTCGATTCTGCAGAATGTTTTTTGCTCTTTTTAAAATTTCCCATTTTGTTGGTTATCTAGTTCTGTACTGCCAACCTTTCATTAATCTTTTTGGCTAAATTCGACAGTTTTTTAAATAAAAATGTAAATATTTCTTTGGTTGAAATATCAGCTATTATATTCTTTGCTAATAATTGTTGAAAACTTAATTATTTTATTGAAAATTTAACTTTAAAAAATGCATCTTGGCTGGAAATCTAAGGTACACATTTGGTTAAAAACGCAAAACATTTTGGTTGAATATTAATCTTTTTTTGTTAAAGAATTCGATCAATTAGTTCAAGATTAACCTCTCAAGGTTGAAAATTCAACTATTTGGTTAAAAGTAAACTTTTTGGATAAAAATCGACGTCTCGCTTAAAAGTTCAAATATTTGGTTGTAAATGCAAAAGTTTGGTTGATAATTAATTTATTTTTGTTGAAAATCGAACTACTTGGTTGAGGAATTATCTTTGTAGGAAAAAATTCAACTATGTGGTGAAAAGTTTCACACTTTCTTAAAAACTTAATTGTATTATAGAAAATTTAATTCTTTTGTTTCAAATTTGTCATTGTGATTTTTTTAAAGGAAAATTCGTCCATTTGAATTCAAAATTCATCTATTTTATTACAAAGTTCTTTATCGATAATTCATCTTTCTTGGTTGAAATTTCTAGTGTCTTCTAAAAAACTTATTTGGCTTGAAGATTAAGCTATTTATTCAAAAATGCTATTGTTTTTGGTTAAAGGTTAATCTTTTGTTTGAAAATTTGTTCATTTAGTTATTAAAAAGTTATTTAAAAAAAGATATTCCCCTATTATTATCGTGTTTTGTGAAAAATCAGCCTATTTTCATTGTTTTGAAACATTTTTGGGCTGCAAAGTCTGTCCAAAAATAATGGTTGTATGTTTTGTATGGTTCGAATGGAAAAAGTGTTCAAAAATGCGTGAGGTATAGTTTTTGAATGGTGCCGAATATAACATCGATAAAATCTACAATATTGTAAATGATTTTCAATCTTGAATTTTAATTGAAGTCTAGTATTTCAAAATAATAAAAAGTCTGTCAATTTAAAATATCGATAGGTGTATAAACCTCAGAGTAGTGGGAGAAAATGTATAACAGCATTGATGGCGTAATCGGTTAATATAGCCGCACATGAAATACGGGGGTTAATGGTTCAAATCTAGGCTAAGGTAAATATTATCTCATTCTACCGAAGAAAAAAGTGGGACAGTAGAACAACAGAAATGAAAATCTTGCTGTAAAAAGTCAGTGTATAATATTTTGAAGACCGTATAAAACTGAATCGCCGCTATCAGAAGTAGAGAATATTCAGGAAA
This sequence comes from Belonocnema kinseyi, assembly GCF_010883055.1. Classification (NCBI taxonomy): domain Eukaryota; kingdom Metazoa; phylum Arthropoda; class Insecta; order Hymenoptera; family Cynipidae; genus Belonocnema; species Belonocnema kinseyi. The sequence continues at coordinate 89,693,023 of NC_046660.1, forward strand.
GAAGTCGATACGTGAAGAGATGATTATTAAAAATAACTGAATCATAGAAGTTAGTAAAATTAATTAAACATGATAGAACCGGTAAATTTTCGTCCATTCCAAAGTTTCAGAAATAGATTTTCATATAAATCCCACCGGTTAAAGTTTGATTTCGAGATCATTTATGCGAAAGTTTTTAACACAAAAAAGTAACGTATTCTCCAAATTATTTTGGTTAATCCAAAGATTCTGTTTGTTTTTAATCGGCTACGCGACCACGTCAGCGATTTATCTGGCGATTTTTCTCCTAATAGTAGGTGTCGAAAACCCCTAAAAACTAAGTATATGAGATTTTTTGATCAGAATTTTTGTGTGATGTTTTATTACTTTAATTCTTTTATCAATTTTACATCTATACTCAAACTTGCAGAAAACGCTATTCATAATCGGTTTCAAAGTTTAAAGGCTGAGGTTAGAGGATTTTCTGTGCATTTTAATTTATGCGGTACAGTAATTTTTTAAACTACCTTTATTTTCACGGTTTTCATAATTTATTTTTAAAAACATTGCTTTTCTAAAAAAATATTCTGCAGAGAAATGGTGTATTTTGTAGGAATAAAAATTTTCCGAATACAAAATTTTTTCTTCAAATCATTATTTTTCGAAAAAAGTGATCAAAAATTAAAATTACGCTTATTTTGAACGATTTTGTTCAAAAAAATGTGCACGTCAATAAATTGCACATTTATACGGTTAAGATTTTGTTCATGCAATAAATAGTTTAAGAGTGACAATAGATTTTACGATGAAAATAAAAAGTTTCTTATATTTTTTCTAATTTATAAAGAAAGATGTTTATTTTTCACGATGCACTTTTAAAACAGGCTTGAATATCTCGAAAAATTACAACTTTTTTTTACAGTCAATAATTTGTTCTTTAAATCACTTTTTATTTTAGATAATTTTTCACTTTTGTTTTTTTTTGTTGTATTTATTCGTAAAGAATATTTAGGAAAAGTTACGGATAAATAAACAGGAATTATTTATTTAATCTGAATCGTTTATACTAATATGCGTCAATAAATTTAATTTTTAAAGAATAAAAGCAATTTTTCTGACAGTTATTTGCAAGTAATTAATGAATTAATAACGTTCAGGTATCTCTATTTCATTAAAGAAACATCAATAATGTCAGAGGAGCACCGAAAAATATCGGGCTTTAATGATTAAATTTATTTGCATATACGCATTATATAGCTTTAGATAAAATAAAAAATCCTGCTTATTATTATCTGGTACAGATCTCTTAAAATTATTCACGAAAAGTATAAAAAACAAGTCAGAAATTTTATAAAATCAAAGTGGTTTTTTGTCAAAACTATTGATTGATAGTCAAAACTATTGAAGCTGAAATTTGTTCGCTTGAAAGGGTTGAATGCTTTCAAAAGTCTGTATAAAATGAAACCAGCATGAAACCACGTTCTCTATTTTTTAAGTAGATATTGCAAAAAAGTGAAAATTTCAATGTTTTCTTAAATTTTAGGTATTTTCAAAAATAACCAACATTTGATAATGTTCTTAGGCTCATTTTAAAGCTTTTTTCACAGTTTCGCAAAAACTTATGAACATTATTCTAAAAAATGTCAGATCATAATGCAAGGTTAGCGCAAAATTCTGACTGGTAGTGTGGAATGACCCCAGTAGAACTGGTAAAGAACAATATAATTCGGGTTTGACGAAAAAATTTGAATAAAAATTCGCTCTATAGAGGAATTGGCCTATAGAGACCTGGAAACTATTTGCAATAATTTATTATTGACACGATGTAATCTTAACATTCGTCGGCGACATCGAATTTAGATTGAATTCGTTCTAGGTGCGCTTGCGCGTCGTCAAGAGCAACCACCGGAAAGAGAGCTGGTTCAACGGCATGGAGCAGGAAAATATTTGTCTTATGTTCGAACCTCACGATCAGAGCTATCTTGGTCGGATGTATCGAATCTTATCAACTTGCTTCTTCCAAATCAATATTCCTCTCCATTTTGCCTACATTTCCAATGAATTGGAAAGTTCGCGAAATGTTTGCTCGTATTTCCGGGCGAGCATATTAAAAAAAAAATATTCGCACTAGAAGCCAATATGAAGAGGTGGACGGGGGTCCAAAAACTACGGTTGCTAACAACGGGATTGGGGTCAGTGGAAGTCACGTTATCGTTGTAAATTTAACTGTTTGGTGTATTATATGATTATTGAATTCTTTTGTTAAAAATTCTTTTTTTTAATAATAATTTTAGTTGAAAATTCATCTATTTGGTCAGAGATTTAACTTTTTACTTAAAATTTCGTTGTTTTTTTTTCGCTGAGAATTAATTTTCTAAATGGAAATGTAACTATTCTATTTTCAGTTAAAAACTAATATTTTCAAATGGAAATTCATCTCAAGTTAAAAATTCATCTCCTTTTGTCTAAAATTAATATATTTTGGTTAAGGATTCAACTTTTTAGTAAAATTCGTCTTTTTGGGTTGAATTCAACTGTTTTTAATTTAAAATCAAAATACTTTTTTTTTTTAAATATCAACTATCACATATTTCGTTGAGAATTCTTCTTTTTTGGTTGAGGCGTCACCTTCTTAGTTTAGAGTATTGAACTACTCTGTTTGAAAATTCGACTGCTTGGTTGAAAGTTGAACTAATTTGCTAAAAAATTGATTTCTTTTAGGATTCACCTCTTTGGTTAAAAATTTAACTATTTTGTTGACAATTCGTTATTTTTTATTTAAAAATGAATTTTTTGATCTGAAAATACCCTTTTTTCCTGTTTTTAGAGCATTTTGGGCTGATATTTTAATATTTTTGATCAATCTTTATTCATGGCCGAAGCTTGACCGCACAGTCACGTAGGCAAATTGGAAACTGAAGTCAATAGAAATGCGAAAAAGCACTCAATACTCTCTAAATTTGAATCAGTGATATTTAACTGTTCATCAGGGAGCCATTTATCGCTGATTATCGTTAACATTAGATGTATGATAAAAATATTAAATTGTTGCAATGTTATTATTTTTCAATAGGTTTTCTTTATTTTTTTAAGAAAGTATTATACACAAATTTCAAGCATCATAAATCTTACAAAGAAAACCTTAGTCGTAGCTTGAATAATTTTTTTAGAGGCGACCGGAGAGACAGATGGACACGCGCACGAGGTAAGAGTTTCCCGAGGAGTTCCCTATGAAACCTAAAACTTATTCCATTTTTCATGGTATCACTTTGTAAAATCTCAAATTGAAATCTGTATATTTTAAGATTTCAAAAAAGTTTTACTTGATCCTCTTCGAATTCATCCATGTAAAAGTTGTCCAATTTAAATGCTTGTATTTTTTAATCGTTCAAATATTGAATTTTTACAATTTCAGCGGTTCAATTTTAAAACATGCACATTTTTACGATAATTATTAAAAAATTCGAACATCTTTGATCGTCTAAAATTTAAAATTATCTACTACGGATTGCTTTGTATAAAAAAAAAAGTTTCTAGAAATTTTCCAGTTAAATATATGTGCGTGGAATATAATGAGATTATTTCATTTTTGTCTTGGGAATTTTTAATTATTCAGTTTCAAACGCATAATACTTGAGATTGTACAATTTTTTCCGCTGTAAGCTTAAAAACTGTTTAATTCCTGTTACCATATTTTTAAATCCTTGAATGATATTTCTTTAATTTCAATTTTAAATATTTTCTTTGCATTTTTTTTAAATGCTGTATATTCTAAATTGATAAATTTGGAATGCAAATAAAAAACATTATTTTGTATGTAAAAATGGTAAAATGTACTAAACCATTTATTTTAACAACGTCTTTTGAATTGCATATTTCTTTACCATCACTCCTTATCAGGGGCGCCAACCCTGGGGGCAGGTCGGGCGGCTGCCTGACCAGTTTTGAGGGGGATGGGGTCCCGAAAATTACCAAATATATTTTGTAAATAAATTTACTAAAATGAACGATAAATGAGGGGAAATAAGTAATGGAAATGAAATAAAACAGAACGTGCACAAATTTATAATTTTAACGATTAAATTTATATTTATCACATGTTCGTGAATATTACATACGAGAGCACCATTTCGTAAGTATCTTTGCATTTTTAGAATCATACAAGAGAATGCTTCTAATATATCCCTTTGTTGTAAGCCAGCATAAATAAAACGGGTACAAAAATTCCATTTGAAGAAAAAGTAGATCAGAGTTCAATAACTAATAATTTTTTTCAAATTCTCTTATTTAAATCTCCATATTTAACAATTTTAATAAAAAATAAATAATGAATAAACGCTGTTTCCTAATGTTTTAAAAACATTAAAAGTTTTTCAGAAATTTGTAAAATGACAATGATTTCATTGAGTAATATTCAAGATATTCTCCATCCACCCGCCCACCACTGTAGGAAATCTCTATCCCCCAGTAGAAGTTTATACTCCTCCGGGGTTAGTGCCGCTGATTCGAACCTTAAGTAATTTTTGAATAACTGATAAAAATAAATCATTCAAAATTCTAACAATTTAAGTGTTTACTATTTATGCGAAATAGTATATTAGACTTTTAATTTTAGATTATTTTCAATGTAATTCGATCTCTTATACCTTTTTATATTCAAATTGCCCAGCGAGTTACGCCATTCCAGTAGCATTATGCTAATTTTTCAAGTATTCTATCACTGCAAACTGTGGCCTGCATTTCCAAAAATGGCTGTGCTCTTAAAAATAGCAGTTACGCTACCTGTGGCTAGTACTACCCCAGAACGCGTGTTTTCAAAAATGAAACTGACTAAAACGCGACTCAGGAGTGTGATGGGTTCGGAACGTCTAGGATGTCTTCTAGTTATAGCAATGGAGAAAGATATTGAAATAGATTACGACGAAGTCATTTAAATTCTCGAGAGCTTGTGCCCAGAAAAATCTCAGTTATAAAAGCTTCGCTGTATTGGTAAATAAATAGAATACAATACTTGTAAAGCAGAATATTTGTATAGCTTTCTAAGCATTACCTACCTTCATTTCAAGAATTTATTTGCTACACAAGTGCCTGAGGAAATAAATGTGTGTTTTACGTAGAAATTTATCACTATTGTTATCATTTTAATAATCGCTCTCGTTTTTTTCTCATCACATTCTTTTTTCTCAAAAAAGGGGGGGGGGGTGAATGTATGAAGTATATCCGCCCGATCTGTTTCACATAGGATTGGCGCCACTGCTCCTTACCAGTTTTGGGAAAATAGTTTAATTTTAACAAAAGATGGCCTATTCGTACGGCTAAAATCGCTGAAACAAATTTTTTACACGAATAATAAGAATAAGAATAAAGTTATTTCTTCGGAACTACATGTAGTTTTACACCTCCACTAGCCTTTACCTCTGAGAAATTTTAAACATTTTGTATTCTATACTTCACGTAGATTATTAAATTAGTTATACTTAAATAATTTAATTGCACTTTTTGAACTTGCTATTTAAAAATATATAAACAATTGTACGTCGCTTTTGGTAAAATGTAATTGATGGTCCATGATCATCATTTTCTATCCGTTTTTTAACGTCGCTTCAATTCTACTCAGTCCTTCACATAAGTTTATGTTTGGATCGTTCTTCAGATCCATTTACACGAACAATTTTTTAAGCAATTGACTATGTTTGAATATTATTTATTATTAAATAAAAAACAGGCAACGTTGGAGTTGTAGTGAACATATTCACTAAAAAAAACAAGGCATGATTTATTACAATGCAATAATTTTTAAGAAAATGGTAAGATCTCAAAGCAGAAAAAATACATTTACAAAAAATATTGTTTAAATAATTGTTTTTTGTAAGCTTTTAACTTTTTCCATACAAAATTATTATTATTTAAATTATTATGTAATTAAGACACTTCAAATGAAATTCAAAACAAGTGGTTTGTTAACTTTTTTATCTATAAAATTAAAATAATTTTTAGGTAGATGAATTGCCTGAAAGGACTAGGTTCATAGGTTTTCAGTATATAGCAGTACACAGTTCATAAATCTCGATCAGACACAATCCATTATCACCGAACGCTGCAGAATTAAAAAAGGCAGTTTCGCAGTTCCCAGCTGCTGCCCTCCCAAATGAGCTCACTGTCTTTAATTAAGATTTATGTAAATTTCTTAGTTGGCGAGTGAGCCAAGTAAGTTACCAATATCATCCATGAGGACTTTTCGCCAAAATTGTTGCTTCAAAGACTCTTTATCTTCCACTTATTTAACGTTTTCTGTTCCCCCAGAGATTCATCCATAGGATTAATAAAGTATGATAAATTATCTCCAGGCTTAAAAGCTCAATTTAATTATAGCTAAATTAAAAATGAGGTTTTAGTCTAAAATGAAATACCGTATAATAATTGTAGAGGCTGCAGTTCAAGTAAATTTATTTTGCAAAACTCTTTGCAATATTTGATCAAAAATTTAAAAATAATTATTAAGCGCTTTCATTTCTATGACTTCAAGGTCGGAACAGGGCTGACCGTATGATCTGAATTTCGAAAAGGAAATTCTCCGAATAAGGGTTGAACTCGAAATTGGAACGTGGATCGTTATAAAATTTTTTCACAAAAATCCGTAAATACATCGGTGAGGAGAGATATAAAATTAGGGAAAGAGTCAATGCTGAATTTTGACGCGTAATGTTTACTCACTTGCGCACCAGGTCAAGAGGAATGTTATTTCTTTTTGTGCCTGTTCAATAAACCTAAACGTTTATTTACAATATAAATAAATTTTAATATTCATTTAATTAAAATTCACATTTATTAATCAATTTAACTATATTTTCACTGATTTTAAAATTCATTATAAACTAATAATATATTGATCTGAATTATTATATATTTAAAATAATAAAAAAATTATTTTCAATCGAATATATATTAATATAATAATTATAAGTTTGTCTTATCGTTTGTTATCAAATTAAATAATAAGTTCCCCTTGTTCAATTTGACTTGGTTAAAATCTAAAATAAGTTTTATGAGTGAGAAATGTTTACTATACCTAATAAGGTTTGCGATTATTAGGGGTTTTTCCTGAGGCTATTATTTTGTTGCAGTCACTTTCCTTAGGGTTTGTCACTCGGGCCCATGCGACCGTGTGTATGAGGTTGCAGGTCTATTGTTATGGTACTGCCTGAAATGCAGCACGGTCATTAGACCTTACATTATTTCTGTGATCAGACACAGTGGTGCCATGAGGCCTTAGAAAAGGGGTAGGAGTGTAACCTTACATTACTTCTGTGACCAATTACAAGGGTACCTTCCCGCCCCCCATAAGAAGATGGAAAAGGGGTGGGACTGTGATTTTACATTTGAGCTCTTCAGCGAGGGGAAATGCGGCCGCAAATACTCATTTGACACATTTCTCGTTTCCACTATCATGAACCTTTACTCATCTGTGATAGTGAGACGGAATTTTTCCGTGCTGAGTGAGGCGGCGTAATGGTGAAAAAGAGACATCTGGCAAATGAGTATTTTGGATCAAATTTCTCCTCGCTGAAGACCCTTGCCTTACATAATTTCTGCGACCAAACACAGGGGTGCCTTTCCACCTCTCATGGGGAGATGGAAAAGGGTTGGAAGTGTGATCTTAAATCATTTTTGTGACCAATCACAGGCCTCCCCTCCCCGTGAGGTGTTGGAAAAGCGGGAGAGTTCAGACCTGCATTTTCCATTATACAATTTAACAGAAAAAGTCAATATGTCGAACTCTATTCGAAATATTGATTCTAAGAATTCAGATTTTTTCTCTTGCAACAAATTCTATTGGAATACATAGAAAGAAATAAGATAAATAAAAAACAAAAGTTAATATATTTAACATAAAAATTTATATATAAATGAACTATTCAAAATATCGATTTAAAAATTTCAGATCCATGCGTTTCTCGAAAAAAATCCATCGAAATCCCTATTCAGAAATTATTTTAGTATAAAAGACAAGCTAATAATTTTAACATAAAAAATTGATGTGTCGAAAACTCATCGATATATCGATTTAAAACTTTGAGATTCGAATTCTTTGCAAAAAATTGTAAAGGAGTCCATATTAAAAAATTGTCACCGCGGATAAGGTAACAATTTGAAACAGTATATAATTGGGTTCCACATGAAATTGTTTTCCTTGCATGGAAGTGCTGTGTAATTGATTTTCAGCTTATCAGTTTTGTATTTTAGAATAAAAAGAGTGGATTTTAAAAAGCGAGATGAAAAATTTAAAGATATTCAATTTTTTATAACTTAGATTCAAGATACTGATTTAGGAATGCATCCATTTTTAATGAAGTTTCGAATTGTTTCATTTTTAACGATTTAAGTACACTGCCGTGAAAAAGTTTTAGGCCAGCTCTGTTTTTATGACTAAATAAATTCTCTTTATTTTAATTATATCAGAGCTAAAAAAATTTCTCTTTAAAAGGTTGATTGTTTTCAAAATTCTGTATAAAATAAGCCCAGGGTGAAGCCAATTTGTCTAGTTTTTAAGTTGATATTGCAAAAATAGTGTAAATTTCAATGTGCTCTAAAATACAATTTCAAGAACTTGAAGTTGTAATAAAAGAGTTGGAAAAATTTAAAAACATCTTATGTGTAGGCAAATCAGAATAAAAGTTAAATAAATATATATTTTGAGCAAATTGCAAAGAAACTTTATGATTATATGTTTCATATATGTTACAAATTCAAGTTCTTGCAATTCAAAAAAAAAATTTTACGATTTATACTCATAAGCTGTTGTGACACGGTGAAAAAAGCTTAAAAATAAGCCCAAGAACATTAGAAGATGTTTACTATTTCGAAAATTATTGAAAATTTCAGACAAAATTTGAATTTACATTATTTTGCAATATCGACTTAAAAACTAGACAAATTGGGTTTACCCTGGGATTATTTTATACAGAATTTCGAAAACAATCAACCCCTTAAAGAGACATTTTTTTAGTTCTGGTCAATTTTAAACATTTTCAAACTAATTAATTTCATAGGTTAATAGTTCAAATTGATTGGTTTTAATGTAAAACGTAGAAAATTGTATACTTTTTCAAATTCTTTAAAATCATAAAATATCAAATTAATGAGAATATTTTAGAAATAGGTATTGAAAATTGAAATATTTTTTATTTGGAAATGTTCCAAAGTATTAATTCAAGAATAAATAATAATTCTAAGCGAAATGTTAGAAATTTAACGATTCTAATTTAAAGAATTAAAAATTGCTTTGTTTAAAATAAAAATGGATAAAAAAACAACTTCTAACTTAAATATCATTAATTAAATAATTTGCTTAATTTTAAATGGTTACAATTTTCGAGTTCTTAATTGTCATGTTGAACCCTGAATTTTCCATTCTTTCTTTTTTACAAGTTTCATTTTTGTAATTAAAATGTAAATTGTGGAATTTAAAAAAATAAAATCAAAAATTTTATGATTACTGATTTTCAGAGAGGATTTAAATTTAATTATTAAAATAAGGCAAATCCTAAAGTGTTTCAGCCTGAAAAATTTAATATCACAATATAATTCTTGGCAATTACAATTTTTAAAAGTTTTTCAATGGAATTTGGATTCCTTTCATTTGCAATGTTCCGTGCTAGAAATTTAATTCCTAGTGTTTATCATGCAAAATTACTGCATTTTGAACTTTTTTTTGTTAAATAATTCAATTTTAAAGACTTATAATAGATTTTTTTTCTTTGTCTGTGTGACAACCGTAGACCCCACGAACCCCGCGCAGCTCCTGTTACATCTACTTGCGACGCGCTATCAATTCTCAGAAGGGCTATAGAAGGGAGGGCTAATGAAGGGTTTCACTGTATTAATCTTTGATCACTTTGGAATTATCCTTTCTTTCAAAATTTCAATCTCTAATCATCAAATTTCGATATTCTGGAATTCGAAATAAAACTGTTCAACTTTATACGCTTGGAATTATAAATAATACAATTTTAGTCTTTTCTAATAAAATTGTCCAACCTAAAAATTTTCGTGTTATAGTTCTTAATTTTGAGAATTTCTGATTAGAAATTCAAAATTAAAAATTTCAATGTCTTTATATTTTATTCGAGATATTCTATTTTTTTAATATAACCTCCTCTACAACTGTTTGATTTGGAACATTTCCTGTTCAAAATGGGTTTTTTTTTAATTCCACGCACTTTCAATTCGAAATTATTAATTATTGATTAAAAAATCTGAAAACCACTTAATATTAAAAAATATGGTCAAGGTTGGATTTTTGAACTGTTATATTTATAATATAGGGCCGTGAATTTATTGCTAATATAATAATATAAACATTAAAAACATGAACAATTTTCTTTTTTAATTGCAATTTTTTAGTTTAATGTGAGAAATACCTAGATAGTAGTGATTTCGTTCCCTTTATTAATTGACTGTGAGTGAATATAAATACTCTGAGCAAAATATTGACACAGTCGAAGGGAGACTGTGAGAAAAAGAGCTTTTCACACATTTGTTTCTAAAATAACAAAGGTTTCTTCGTTTGTAAATATGAGTTTGATGAATCATCTACAACTTAGATATATTATTAAGGTGAAGAAAAATTTTATTAATTTTTTATTAATTTTTTTTATATCAAAGTTTCCGCTCATTGGTCTCTAGATTGCGTCATGGAAATGCCATTAATAAACTGTAACAACTTCTAGGTCGAATTCAATGAAATGCAAATGTTGAAGAATAAGTAAAGTTTGCACTTTTATTCTTAATATTATACGATCCTTCTCTTTGAAAGTAATTGAATTGCAAAATAATAATCTCTTGTACATGGTAACTTTTAACCGGTAATTGGTATAAGTTATACTTTCACATCTGACTTTCTGTACTGCAATCAAACTTTACTTTTTGAGTCGAACTTTCAACTCGAGATCAAGACCTGTCCAACGTTCACTTTAAAATGGCTTTTCCACTTCACGTTGATTCTGGAACTGTACTTACATATTTGTGACAAAATGCAAACATGTGCTAAAGCAATTTCGAATTTATATGCTCCCTCAATTTTATTTATTATTTGTTTGTTTATATTAGAAAAATGAAACTACAAACAAACAAAAAATTAATACATTCTTAGCATTTAATGACAAATTTTGTGATTTACCAAACATGTAGAAGCGGAAAATTGATTTGATTGCTTCTCGCCAAATATGCAGATTTTTGTCATGCAATATTGGATTCTCGATGTCATATATTTAATCATCGACTTCAGAGTTGAAAAAAGTGTATGACTTTGACCTAAATGTTTTATAATCCCTGGCAAAAAATTCAGATCTGAAAACTATGTCATACTTAAAATGGAAAAATCACAGAATTAGTGAATTAATCAAAAGATTCAGAGTCTATTAATCCAATGTTTGCATATAACTTCCTACTTACATTTATTTATATTGAAAGTATATTAATGTTATTTTTATATCATCGTGTATGTGGAGAAAAAAACTAAAGTTACATTTTCCTCCATGAAAAACGAAAATATGCAAATCGTGCAGGTACCTATAAATTATGCTCATGTCAACCTTGTGGAATTATGTGCTTTGTCTATGCTTTACATAAAGACTTAAAATGAAAATATGGCCCCAGGTATTATACGAGCGATACTCATGAAACACATGCGGAATCTCATGACGGATTTTTAAGTTCTGGAAGCTGTTCTTCGAACGGTTTATCCATATTTGAGCCATGCATAGTTGATTTCAAATCAAAGATTACCTCCTGCTAGGATCTGTAAAGAAAATGGTCTTAAAAATACTTTTTATTCATATGGATCACTTATGTCGCAAATAAAAATGTAGATTTGATGAAATTACTATGTTGAGAAGTGTGTTCTTGTAATATTCAATATTAGGATAATTTATTTCTCTAATTTGATGAATTCTTTTTTTTTTGTTTGAAAAAGAAATTCTCCTAGACTTTATTTCCTCAAAAATCAAAATATAGAAAGTCAGAATTTTGAACAGGGAATGTCGGCTAAAGTTTTTTAAAATTATTTTTTTTACCGAAATTATAATAAAGAGAATCACTTTTTGGTCTACCTTGCTATACATATAAACTTTATAATGGCATTCTAATTGCTGCAAATTTAAAAGTGTATCGCCAATACAATTTTGGGTCCAAGGCTTTCAAAAAATTTTATGGGACCTCATAAGAATGGTTGAAAATTCGCATAAACTTAATATAAGATATCGAATATTTGCAAATAATACCGCGCTGTGAACACACTTTAACAACATGGTTTTTGATTCACATATTCATAATAAAATACTAAATCACACATACTTGATATTAACAATTTTTTGACTAAACATACCTTCACCAATCTTATGAAGCACGTTAAACAGTGCGTGATAAGAAAGTAATAATAAAGTAATAATTATATAATCAGATATAAAATAAGATATTATCCCCAAAACATGCAGATATTTAAACATAAAATCTACTATTTTTTGGAGAAATTAGGCTTGAATACATTTTTATATTAAACTGAAACTTCCAAAATGTTAAATCTCGTACAGGAAAATACGCCAGAACTCTGCAGATCGCTTGATGAAGCTTATAGTTAATGACATTTTGTATGGTATGTGAACTTGTGGATAAGTGATAATTGCTAATATTTTATTTGCAAATATAAATAATAATGCTGCAAGTACTGTTTCTTCTTCAAAAAAATTTTCCAGGTAAGAATACTCAGCACTGCATATCTTTTATATACACAAAAACTAATCTTAAACATCTAGATGTTTGTCCTGTAGTTAGGCATTAGATATGTTAACCTGCAAGATCTAGACGTTATTGGTAAACATCAATTCTTCTCCGTGTAATAAAATCATTTGCTTGTCTGATCTGTCGCACGTTTTTCTTTATTCTCGACAGTTACCCCATCCAATGCTCGACAATCTCAAGCGCCAAATTTAAATGATATATAAACGAATTAAATCCTCACAAGCTCTTGCATTTTTCACAATGCAAGCATCTAGTAGAGAAAATAGGATGCAAATTTATCGTAACGAGACTCTTTCCTTTCTCGTATTCGACCTCGACCCATTTCTTAGCTAGGCTTTTCTGAGTTGGCCCGCGACACGAAAAAGAGAGGATGGATGATAGTGGCTTGCTCGTATAACTGAATAAGCTACGAAACAACGAGCGACTAGACGAGGTCGGAGTCACTTACTTACTCATTCGCTCTGGATTGTTGGACACGTAATTAGAGGAGCAATGCGTCGCCTCTGGGCCTAATTATGAAAGTCTCTCTCACTTTTCTATCTTTTTTACCCACTTGTCCCCCCCCCCCTATCCCATTCCCTTACAATTCTCATCAAGATTGTGCTCCTTCTTCTTGCTCTTCTCGACGGAGCACAAAACTGCGAGGAAACTCAATTGCCACATCACAAGATTCATACGACTCGTGCCCCTTATCTTTGGACCTCTTCAGCTTCTTTACACGCATCACTCTTTTCTTGAGATCCTCGACTGAAGTCTCTTTGATGCAAAATTTCAAGAGATGTCGAATATTTCTTTAGAAATACACTGAATTTCTAAAGTGTTTGCTGTGAAGAGTTTTTGTTATTAAAATAATTAGAATTCTATGTTTAGATCGACTTCAACTATCTTACAGACTTATCTTACTTCTCCATATAAAGGTTTTTTGCTTTCATATGTAATATCTTTGCGAATATTTAGTGAATTGTTTTAAAATTTGTTAAATTTCTTCTTTTTGATAACAGTGATCAAATGCACAATGTACGTATTATTTTATCCGGAAAATATACTAAACAAGTGTTAAATACGTGAAAAAATGAATTCCTTTTTCTCTAGTTACAAGTTGCTAAGCTTAAGAAGGATTTTCGAAACCACTCAGGTTAATAAACTAAAAATGCACAACGTCAGTTTTTAAAATTATGCCTAAAAACTATTATTTTTTATACAGATTTTTAGTTTAGCGCACTTAAACACAAGAGAATTTTGTGTTTAAAAATTTTCCTCCAATTTTTTTTTCACGGAAAATTCTTTTGAAATTTTTTTCGATGCCAAAGAAACATGAAAGCAATCTGAATTGCTACACTTCTAAGCTTGCTTTGAAAATTTATAACCCATGGTGTGCTTGAAATGACTTTAAAAAAAAATGGGCTCCGAAACGGAATTTTATCGCTATTTTAAATAATGTGGACCTCCTAGAGTAATTTCCAACAAGAATTAAAATAATCGATCCGGCCGTTTTTTATTTTGGGCCCTTACGGTGGTCCCCAACTGAATTTACTTGAGTAGAGCATGAATTTTTATTATTTTTTTCGACTTATTTTTTTTAGTAATTTTGTTCTTTTCAATATAAAATGAGACTAAAATCACTTGCTAGAATACATTATAGTTGCTTTAAGCCGATGCCAAAGTTATAATCGAAGCTATAATCGAAAATTTGTGTTTTCTGATTGAAATTTCCATTTTATTTCAATTCATTAGGATGAGGCAGTTTTAAATAGCTTCGCCCATGATATTGTGCTAAAATATGTATGAAAAATAAAAAATTTGAATAAAAAAAACGAATAACATGAAAAAAATGTTGAGAGTTCGTACAAGAAATACAAAGTTCAAAATTATACGTTTTCAGTAACATTTATTTACATGTTACTTATTTCCATTGAAGCTCCCGTCTCCCCCGTAAATAACTTGATGTTCACCATTAAAGGTATTCGCCAAAGCTGCAGCTGTTTCTTTGAAATTTTCAGCCATAATAGTAAATATACCATTCACTATTCCCAAAAATAAATAAAGTTGCGGCGGTGGTAGAACACCAAACTCTCGCTTTCAGTCCAGTGTCGGGGGTGTGTGGCAGCCGCTCTTGCTCTGCTTCCTGAGAAATTGTGGGAGCCAACAGTTCTAGGAAGGCTGAGCACGGGGTGACTGAACGCGAGAGTTTAGTGTATATACAGAATAATTTTGTTTTCATCAGCAATAAATAGTGGTGGTGAAATACAGCACATATAATTTTTATCCCATTCTTTTTTTCCTCCAGAACTAAGCCATTGTGAATAATTCTCTGTAATGTTTTTAATTGATCGCGGACTAGAAGATTAACAAAGATTTCCTTTGGGAATATTACACTAAGATCACGGGTAAGAGCTACTAGAAGGCATGATACCAGCCATAATATTACACAATTTTATATCAGCTAAAGTCGTTCCATTCGTATTTTAAACTCCTACCTCACACCATAATAACTTAGCATTATTGTCATTTTCTTGGAAATCTGGAGCTAAACAAAGTATGATTCGTTTTTTCTCTCCAGAATTTTTGAAAATCTTAGAACATCTATTGTTGTACTCTTGTCGTTTTTTGGGGTTTAATTCAGATTCAGGATTAGATTCTAATTGATCTTTAGTAGATTGAATTGACATGCAAATTTTCAAGGATCCTCCACCACCGTCGATACCAAATTTTAAACGAGCACTGGTAACAAAATTTCACTTTCAAATACTCAATTAAGCCGCGCAAGTTACTACAATATACGGCTGTTTTTTTCATATCAACAGTTGTATTATTTGCAGTAGATTTAAAATAAAGAATTTTACGTTAAAAAGGTTATCTAATGAGTGAATTTCAATGGAAAGATTTTGCTTTTAACAAGGTTAAATTATTTTTCTGTTCTTTGTTGCAACACGAACCATTCATGCTATTCCACACGAAACGTTTTGCGAAAGGCTAAACCTCGATTGTATTTTTTTCCAGTTACTTGATTTTATTACTGCATTTTCTTTTAGTTTTTTTGGATTAACATAAATCTTTAATGGTTCACCATGGAGTTGATTTATTGACATGGATTTTTGGATTGAGTCAGATCCTTTAGACTCTGTTTTTTTTAATGTCGATGAAATAATCTGATTTTGAACTTTTAATAGAGAATGTGATATCAATGCTTAAAAATTTTTAACACGTGTTGACAAATTGCATTTATGTGACTGGCCTTTATCTACTATGGATAAGAAATTTTCACATCGTTGACTAAGTGTACTTTGACATTTATTTTCAGCAAGTTTACCTGTGTAAAATAAATTATAAAAACGATACGCATGAAATATAGTACAGAAAAAAACGAATAATTATTATTCGAACAATTATTTTCATATTGACCTTTTAAATTACTTTTCATTCTTTTAGACACAATGCCATTCTGAGATGATTTATTCTTAGTGAAATTATCATGGATTTTTCGAGTCAGCTTGCATATTAAGCACTGACACCATGATTCGCTTACAGGTCAAGTGTTAAGACTGTTGTAATTGATAGATAATTAAGGCACTTCTAATTGTTTCTTATTAGTTTTTTTTTTGATACAGCTTATTTAAACACGTGCTACAAAGTCAGTTTGGTAAGCTTTTGTTGTCAGTTTTATATTTAAAAACACTGTTTACTAAAGACTCAATTTTATCATTTGGAGTAATCTCTACAATTTTAAAAGCACTGTTACGACCTTTTCTATAACAAAATAAGCAGATCTTACTACGATTCTCTCGTGAGTTGCTGGCCGATCTTTTACGTTGGACATCGTAAGCCCAGTGGGCACAAAATTTGGCGACGTCTTTACGACATCGTTACGACATCTTTATAAAAACTTTACGCCATCCTATGTCCATATCGTTTCGGTGTCGTTGCGATATCGTAAAGACATCGTCAGATCATACAATTTTTTTAAGATATCGTAAAATCATTTAACGGCATGGATATAGGATGTCGTAAAGATGTCATAACGATGTTGTAAAGATGTTGCCAAACTTTGTGCCCGCTGGGAAAGTGAAATACACAAATTTTAGCAATATTGTTATTAAGAATCCGGTGCTAAATAACATAGCAAACTGTTGCTAAGTAACATAGCAATATGTTGCTAAGTAACACAATTTACATGTACAAATTACTTTTAATGTAACGCAAAGCAGTCCAAACTTTTTAACATTCGATTTGCTGTAGAACTCGAATTGGAGGCTTGTAAGAGACTATGTTATCATTCTAACAAGTAACTATGTTCCAAATATGTCTTAAAAGAACGAAATTACTCAAAATAATAATTTTGAAGAAAAAATAAATTAAAATTTTTATCTACCCAAGTAAACCCAGTTAGGGCCCACCATGAGGACCCAAAATAAAAAAAACGGCTTGATCGATTATTTTCATTTTCATTGGGAATTACTTAAGGAGGTCCACATTTTAAAAAGTTGGCGTATTTTCATTATGTACATATCATTGCACACTGTAGATTAATTAAACCTTTTTTGAGTAAAAATTTCAATTTCACTTAATATTGTAAAAAAGTAGATTCAGTGATTTTATTGGTGTTTGTCATTCCACATCGTGTAATCGCAAACTTGAAAATTCATCTTTCTTGTTGGAAAATTCTACTTAAGGCTATTTGAAAGAATTTATTCCTATATTTTCTTTCAAAAAGTTTCCTTTTTTTGAGAGCATTGGGCGCTATAAAGTCTGAAATCAGTTTAAAAATAATATGCATGATATATTTTACCTTGAACCCGAGTATAAATGCTTTGACTTGAGTTCGTCTTGGCTGAGATTATCGAACCTTTTTTTGGCTCATAAATGAGAATAAAATTGATAAATGAAAAATTTGTAATCAATAAATTAGTTATTTTTAATTGAAAAAATCATAATCGGTGGGTCTGAACGAGTATAACCCTTAAAAATTTTCTTCAAAAAAATAAAAATTGTATTTTTCTAGACGGATCTCCTAAGCTGTTAGAAATACGTAAAAACAAACAACATTTTCGGTATCATCGTCAAACAAGTATAATACAAATAAAAATCCGTAAATAAGTTGATTTAACATATGTATGTATGTATATATATATATATTGTATAAAAATATACAAGATTGTTTAACCATTAACAAAGATTACCTTTTATGACTGTTAGAATTACCCTTTTTGTTAGGGCAGGTATACGCTCGAATTTATAAACCGCTCGTGTTGGAGTCATAAAAATCCGATTCAAGAGATAAGTTTATGGCTTCAAGACACAGAAACTTGTCTTCAAGTCATAAATTGAAGTCTGGCTCCGTCTCAAAACTGAGACATGCTCAAGTCGACCTTCTCGACTTAAGCATGTCTTGATTGGGGGCAATTCAAGTCAAACTCAAGTCGAAGCATTTTTATTCGTGAAGTTCCAAAATTTTAATTTTTTTTTTTAAATTTACGTAATAAGATAATTGGTATTAACAAGTTATTATTATAAGCCGGGAGAATTAAATTTTTGTCCAGGAAAACCTGGAAACAGCCTGGATTGTTTCTTAAGTTTGGGTGCCTACCCTAATTTTACGATTAAAATGCATGGAAGTATTTACGACTTTCGTTTTAAACAGTGAAGTTAAGCAGCTTTTAGCCTTAATTCTAGAACTGATACTATCCTTAAAGTGATTCATTATCTCTTAAAAAAATTTAAAAGATTACAAAATTTACCATGTGTCTCTGAATTTTATAAATAGTCAAAGGTATATTAATTCCTCATTCTCGAATAGAAAGAAAATCGTGAGAAGCTTTTCCGGAATTAGATTCCTATATATTTAGCATTGACTATGTGTGAGAGTTTCTCAGTTCTTTCAGTTTGAAAGAAGTTGTATATTTTATATGCAGCAACTTAGTCATTGCGTATAACAAAACTTTTAGAAATTTGAAAGGAAATTCTTGTCTCGGATATCCTTGCACGGTAAACATATAATTTAGCGGATTGCTTGAAGTTTAAACTTTTCAGTTATATCTCAGGCTGTGTTATTTCTTTTTTATAAGATACAAACGATGACAACTGAAAGGGAAAAATACAATACCGAGTCACTAGTTTGGGTTATAACGAATATCTTTGAAGAGTTTGCCAATAGCAGTCTGGAATGTCGATGATGAATAGTACAACTGCAACATCGTTGATAAATAGTACTGGAAGATGGAAATACTTAGCTACAGGCGGACTACGAAAGGCTAAGGATGAAAAATTTTCAATAGCAGGAGGCCAGGAATATTTTAACTTCTTCAGCTTCGTTTCACAATAATTATTATTCTTCACCTGGACTTGTTAAATGTATTTACATAGAATATTGAAGCCAATCTTGAATTTAAAAAGGTGTAGAAAGTCAGTTCTAATCTTACCAATGAATTTATTAAGTATTTATAACTTAAAATAATAAGAACCACATGTTTAAAAAAGTATTTTTTGAATTAAAAAATCTGACAACATTTTGAAATAAGTTACATTTCCAGAATTTTAAAGTATGTTTTTGAATTTTTTTAAATATGTTTTTTCCAATATTACTGACAACTTTGGAATTTTCTAGTATGTTCCTAAATGCTAAGGAATATTCTAGCATTTTCTGGAATGTTCCACATTATTTTGAACATTGAATATTATTCACTTTTGAGATTATTCTGGAATATTTTGGAATTGCTGTAGAATTATATAGCGTCGTACAGAATGTTCTCAGAACAAAATATTCTCCAATATGGTGCGCCGAATACGCAAATTTGTTTAAGTTCAAAAGTTCACGGAGTTTAAAAGTTTATGCTCGAGTTTGTGTATGCTACAAGCAGTTTCTTCTGAAAATTTGAGTTCGGTAAAAAATAATACAGCTAGGATAAACGTATCAAAGTTTTAAACAGCGAACAGCACAAAATTTGTTCTTCACATGATAAATTTACAAGTATGGATGAATCTTGCCTACTAGAATTTGTAGTTAATCTTATTCTTTATTGTCAAAATATCCTCAATGGTAAAAATGAAGAATTTATTATAAAGGACTGCATAATTCCATGAAGGACTGCCAAAAATGTCTAAAATTTACGTTTTTCTTCACAATACCCTTAAAATCCATGGGAATATTATTTTAAAAATCTGATCAAATAAACATGTTTTTCACCAAATATATCCTTTAGAATGAGATCAACAACCAATATTTTGAAAATCTGATAAAAGAAACATGATTTTTACCAAATATATCCTTTAGAATGAGATCAATAACGAAGAAGCATCACAATTTATAAATGTATCAGGTAAAACCCCAATTTCGAGCTATTAGCCGATTAAAATTTCAATAAGCTTGAGATAGCTGGGTTATCTTTTTTACTAAAATTTTCAGGATTAATTACTTGTAGCATTCAAAAACTTTGAGACCCTGTAGATTAAAAAATTATAAAAATTGGATTTTTCTTCGAATTTCATAATAAGGAGCTTTATCATTTTTTTGAGTATGCTTTGTTTTTAAGATTCTCTGAAGTTTGGAAATTGCTAGAATAGCTTTCGATGTTTTAGATTGTTACGAAATTGTTTAGTCTTCCGAGATTTGCTGAAAGTTTTGGAATGGAATAGAAGCTTTTAATGTATCCCCTGAGGGTTTACATTTTTCTTGCACCTTCTTCCATATTCCTTTACACACCCCCACACACTTACTATAGGTGGGAGGGGGACCTACAGTTTAAGGTGGGTTCCAAACCACCAAGAACAACAGCCTTAAGTACTTACAAAAAAGCTTTTCCTCTAGAGGTACCGGTCCCACGACTCTCTGGAGATGAACAACTCCCTTGCTAGGCTATTGTTTACCGCCTGGACCGTCGCTCAGTGGTCTGGAATTTGCCGATTTAAAAGCTTTTTTTAGAAATGCTCAGCAATTAATTTTTAAGAAAATTGTGGTTTGCTTTTTTTTTAGTTTTTTCCATAGAGCTACAATATATAAACAAATATAGTGACAAAATTGACCATTTTAGTTTTATGAATTTTTATCTCAAGAAAAAATACAGATAGAAACTCACTATCAGCCGGAATTATTGCACATGCATTCATAGAACATAATTAATTTTAATGATATTTAACTTAATCATTATAAGCAATTTTTATAAATAAATTCTTATTAGTGTTTTTTTATCATAAAAAAATCGTTTATTACACGCTAGTTGCTAATATTTTTCATAAGAGTCATAGTTTGTAACAAAAAAATTAGCATGAGTTAACAGCTATTGTTTTTATAAACATTTCTACAAACAAATTCTTTATAAACGAGTTTTTCTCATAGCTGAATTGATTGAACACAATTGTCTTTAAAGCCATTTATATACTTTAAGCTTTATCAAATATAAACAATATAGATTGTTTATATCAACTTAGTTAAACAAGTCTCCTAATCGACAGTTTCCTCGTAGAAAAAAGTGTTTTTTTCTTCAATAATTATTAGAGTGACATTTATTGCGGTGACTAACCAACGAAATTTAATAAAGAATAATTTATATGATTGTTATAAACCATTTTTTTAACAAAACTATGATTTTTTTTACGTGCAAAAAGGACGGTTTTCCACTGAAATTATCCGACAGTAAACTAACAGTGATTTCAAAATTGGATAATAATACTCGTAATTTGCGTAATTGTCAATAACAATTTTAAAACAATGCGTGACAATCTGCGGTTTGGTCGTAGAAAAAAGTTATTTTTTCTTCAATAATTTTTGTGATAATCTCATTTGCGTTATTGAATCAATAAAAAAGTTGATACTTATAATAATAATGAGATTATTATAAAAAACTTAAATTAAATAAATTACGATTCAGAACTCGAATCATTTTTAGATTCGAATGGTTCTATTAGTTCATCGAGTTCTTGATCAAGTTCAACTTCAACTTTTTCCCATTCAAGCATTCGGATAATTTCAGTGGAAAACCGTCCTTTTTGCATGTAAAAAAAAAATAAATCATAGTTTTGTTAAAAAAAATTGTTTATAACAGTCATATAAATTATTCTTTATTTAATTTCGTTGGTTAGTCATCGCAATAAATGTCACTCTAATAATTATTGAAGAAAAAAACATTTTTTTCTACGAGGAAACAGCTGATTAGGAGGCTTGTTTAACTAAATTGTTATAAACAATCTATATTGTTTATGTTTGATAAAGCTTAAAGCATATAAATGGCTTTAAAGACAATTGTGCAACACTTTTGTTCAGAAAAATCAATTCAGCTATGAGAAAAACTCGTTTATAAAGAATTTGTTTATAGAAATTGTTTATAATAATTAAGTTAAATATTATCAAAATTAATTATGTTCTATGAATGCATGTACAATAATTCCGGCTGATAGTGAGTTTCTATCTGTATTTTTTATTGAGATAAAAATTCACAAAGCTAAAATGGTCAATTTTGTCACTATATTTGTTTATATATTGTTGCTTTGTGAAAAAAATTTTAACAAGCAAACCACAATTCTCTTAAAAATTAATTTCTGAGCATTTCCAAAAAAACTTTTAAATCGGTTAAGAAATACGACATGTGGGCGATTATGAACAGTAAATTTCTATTCCAGACAACTGTGCGCCGAGACTCTTCCAAAGTGCGAGGCGGGAATCAAACCCGCAAGATGAGGGAGCGGGTCTAAGACTTTTCATTTCTTTGATTTTCCTAAAATATTCTAGAAATCTCTGGACTAGAACACTACTGTACAAAACAATAAACACCGCAACTTACATTTATAACAACAACTAGCAAATAGGTGAATCATGGGTTTCTTGCTTTGCATTGTATTGTAGTGTATTCTACATGTTTGGATATGATTCCGAATTCTCCGTAATGTTCCATTAGAAAATTCTATGATACAATTTTCGTGAATGTTTTCAAATAATGTGGAATACATTGTAATATTTTGAAAATTTCTAATATGTTTTACAATTTTATTAAAGATTCTTTATTGCCTAAATTCTTAAAACACTCTGTAATGTTGTTGATTTTTTTTTAGTGTTTTGAAATATTCCAGAATATTTTTCAGTATATGATCTGATTCTAGATCTTTAATATCAAAGTTTTAAATTATTTTTTTAATTTTCGGTACATTCTAGCATGTTGTGTAGTAGAACATTCTAAAATTCTCTTTAGGAATGTAGAATCTTCTAGTAGAATGTGGGACATTATCAAACGTTTCATAATTGTAATGAGAATTTTGAGCATATTTATGCATTTTCTAAACATCTTGCGATTTTTTTGAGAGAACAATAGATATACCCTTCTAAAAAACTGAAATATGACCAAAATCATAAAATGTGAGTGTATTGAAGAAATCCTAATTATGTTCCTAGATAACATCATTATTGACTGTACAAGCAGGTGATTTGTCAAATAATACTAGCACAATGTCATTTGAAAGTTCATATACCATTATTTTGAAAAGTATGAGGATTAGATGTTTCTAGGTAAAAATTCTTCCTTTCGATAACACTAATGAAGATACACTAGTAACCGAGTTTGATTATAATGACAAGCTATACGGTAATATTACGTACAGAACAGCTTGTTTTCCCCTTCTAAATTTGAATGCGTCAACTTTAAAATAAGTTTTCTAGGCCCGTTATAAGTTATTGTATATCTAATTTTTATACGCATTAATTATCTTAGCAAAACAATTATTTAACAATTTAATTATTTCTAACAAGCTGTATTCCATCGGTGTTGCAATAACACATGTCGGGGTTTCTTATGAAATAGAAATATTTTATATTAGGTTGTAAACATTTTATGATTTGATTCTTGACTATTTTATGCATTGGAAAAATTACTTTTAAAAATAAGCTGCAATAAGTAACAGGATTTTTTATTAAAAGTTGTGATAGTGATGGCTTGACTTCTTATTCGTTGATATTCTGCTAGATCGTTGAGAAATATAATGATCCTATTATTCATCAAATTTATATAGTTACCATCTAAGAATTTGTTCATAATTTTCTTGGACCCTCTTACCTGAACCATGTTTTATCTCTTTCATTTAAAGTATTACACATTTCCATTTGATTTGCAAAGTCGCTTTTATCCTGGTAGTCGGTCTTGTCCAGCGGTCGACCCTATTCACATAGATCTTCAAGGAATTAGAATAATTTTGAAATGGAAAAAAGTGTGGTTTGATGTGTCGTCAGATTAGGAGAAAAGTGTGCACGAGTGCGATAAAAGCGAACAATATTCTCAGATTTGTTTGAAATAGATTGAACGATGTGATAGTTGGAACGGTACCAGTGATCCATTTTCTCAAAGGAAAACATATAGATCAAGAGCAACGCCATGGGGTGGCTGCAGAATATGTGGAGCAGTATGCCGCCACGACTCTCTTCTGAAACGCTTGAACTACCCTATCTCACCCCTTGTCTCACCTCGTCCATTATACCCTTGCTCTTTCTCCCTCGCTAGGTGTCTGTTGGTGGTTCAGTTGTCCTTCCTTCGTCTGCTTTCATAGTGATCCGAGCCGAGCCTTTCCTCTGCTTTCCTGGTGCTTTTCTCTCTGCCTAGTCTCATCATAACCCCGTGCGGGTCGGGTCCCTTGCTTCCCTTGCTACCCTTGCTTGGCTTCGTTCTGGTCTACCCACCTCTACCACCTATCTCGACAGCTCACTTTCTCACTTCTCTCCCAGCCCGCCGCCGTGTAACTCGCGCATTGATTTTACCCTATCCTATCCTACCCACCTAACACTAGGCTTCGAACACTAGCTGGATAAACACCCGACGACAAGGCGCATTTTATAACGCTTTGAGCTATAAATTAAGAGAGAAACACCGTTGCATTGATATTCCAGGCCCATATGATTACGATATGGAAATCACTGAAATTATCAACTATTAAGCTTTTTTCAACGACTTTTCAGCTATCATTTGAATAGCTACCACATAGCATGGTGGATCAAATATGCAATAATGTACATGTCTGAAGTTTAACGACCTCGAATTTGGCTATACTTCTAGATTTGAAACTTGTACAAAAGCGGTTAAATTAAAACTGTCAAATTATCTAATGAATTATTTAAAGTATTATACATTTTTTCTGTTTGTTTTTTTCACACCAGATGAGTATTTTTTAAAAGAAAATTTCATATTGTTTATATTTTTTCACTTCAAACTCATATTTTTACTCGAAACTGATTGGATTTCAAAGATTAAACAATTTTAATCAATTGGCATTATTTGTTTGCGTTAGTTTTTCATTAATGTTTATTACTTTTTAAACAAAATCATAAGATTTTAAGCTTTAAAGGTTCGTTATCTTTAAATAATTTTAGGGCACGTTACTGTTTTATGCTAAAATTAGTATTCAGAAGAAAAAAAACATTATAATTCGAACAGTATTTGAAATTTTTTTGAAAACTAAAATCATTAGGTTTTAAAGCTTCCTAATTTTTGAACAAATTTAAGATACGTTGGTGATTTAAATCAAAAGATGTTATTTTTAAGCCAAAATCATTTTAATTTCAACAATATTTTTAATATTTAAATAATTTTTCATTACCTTAGTTACATTTGTCCGAAATTGGTATTTTTATCTTTTAAATTATATATCAATAAAGATTTGGAAGGCCACACTGTATATGGGCGTAAGTGCCAAATTTTGGATAATCGGTGTATTGGCTTAAACTACTTGTTTTCCCCTAACCCCTAGAAGATTTTTGTCCAGTTTGATCCGAAAGTAGATCTAGGAAAAAAAGTCAGTACATACGGGCGTAAGTGCCATGATGCTTGCTGGCATATAAGTGTCATGCTTCAGAGCGTGGTGTCACCGTGGGCGTCATTGATTTTTAGAGCATCTCTCAATTCTTGATTCTTTTTAAGTTTGTCCACCAAAAATGACGAGTTATTGGAAAGGAATAGTTGCTGCAAAAGATACTTTTTATATGTCAAAATTTGTCAAAATTGAAACTTTTTTGTGCGCTAAATATTTAAAACTGTGATTTAAACAAAGTCTAATTTGAATTTTGGGGAAAGGGCTTGCATTTTTTAGTGCGGAATAATAAAAGTTCATGGGATAAAACGCTAAAGAAAGAAAAATGAATCGATGCAATAAAGTGCGTTCAATTTTCAAAAAATTTATTAGCTTAATTTCAATTAAATTTCATCAGAATACTCCATTCTTATTGAAAAAATTTTGAAAAACCGAAAGAATGAAACAAAAAACCATATCTTTTTCCTTCTTTTTCTTTAAACAAGGAATATATGGTTTTATTTGATGAAACAAAATAAAGAAACCCTGCTCAGAATCCTAAATTATAATGTGAATTCGAGAGGAATCAGAGCGAACGCTCTTAATTTACAAAACAGTCGTAGTATTTCCCCGAAGTAACTTGCTACTGGTCAGACATGATACAAAATTTGTTTTATTTTATATTTGACCAAGAACATCATAGATCAAAAATTACTATACCATATACTTTCTCTGACTTTCACCTGATGTCAGCCATACTGAAAACTGGGGCTTTAGGTGTCTGCGCACGAGTAGTAGCATCTTATTGCCATGGAATACAACATTCTTTGGTAAAAGTAAAAACTTCAATTAAAAAATTATAGTTAACTATAAGTAAATCACAAATTTTTGATAGCAATAACCAAAATTTTGTAAAATGAACAAATACTATTCAAAACAGTATTTTGTTACAAAAACTTTATTATCTCTTTCTTCCAACACCTGATCATAAAATAATGGGTTTATTTTAAACAATTTCTAATCAAAATAATTCAATCATTGGCCCTTTTGGGAAAAGGGCGGGGGGTTTTTTAAATCTTTCTGTACCCTTTTTTCATTAAAATTTAGTCAGTACTTTAAGTTTTAATAATTAATATTTAAGACGGACAAGTTTGACCCGTAATTTCAATTTTGATGTTTAAGAATAAATTGACATACCTCGTAGCATAACGCTTCATCCATCCATCCGGTAATTCTTAATTACAGCTGGGGTCCCATATCTGGGTTTCAATAACCGTCTGATTTGAGTTACCTCCCTCAGCAACCCAGTTCGTTTAGTTTTATCTTTACATCCTAGCATTTTGATAAATGCAAAAGAAACTTAGTTCAGAAAGATGGTAACTCTACAGACAGGGTTCAATGTTATTTGTTCATCCATACCGAAATTCTTAAATCGCGGGCTAAACCTAAATAATTCCTTCTTTTTTTCTATTAAAATTACTCCTTGTAAGGCGAAAGGTGTATAAGAGTAAAAGGATTATATAGCGAGGCAATTTCAATTTTACAGATCAGAATCTAAACAATCTTCCATAGATTGAAGAAAATTTTTTAATTTCTAAATGGATGCTTCGCAGATTAAAGCTTCGGAAAAATTTCCAAAAAATATATCCTTGGCATTTATTTTGAAACCCGCCACTGTTACTGTTCCAAGTGTACGAGTTTCCAAAGCTCTTGCTATAGCTTTTTCATACTTTTCTCTGACCGTTCTCCCAGCACGACATTTGCGCTTATTAATTTTCATTTAAATGGGCGGAGAATTTGGGATTTTGAAAGATGTTCATTTTATACACTAATAGATCAATTTTAGTATATGTGACGTGCGCCGAAGATAGGGGGGGGGGGGCTTACTCTTAAAAGTAAGATTTTTCAGGGCGAACGGTCGAAGTCGACCTAATAGACGCGACTTTCAGGAGAGAGGAAAGACTCACGAAAACTTCCCTCTCCACGTACCACTCCATTCCTATGGAAAGATATAGGTCGTGGACGTGGCTCACGGACGGGGTTAAGATGAGATGCGGTGATGGATTGATAAGGGGTCGGAGGTGTTTCACAGAATCTCGAGGTCTCTAGCGAAAATCCGATTTCTCTGGTACCTAACAACTCAATTATTACCAATAATAACACTCGGAAAATTTTTCAATGGTTTTATTAAAAAGAGAAACTCAGAAACTATCGAACGGTGTAAAAACCTCGATTTCGATTTTTTAAGAGTAAGACCCCTTTCTTCAGCGCACGAAACATGTGGCGCCCTTCAATCCTGATCTTGATAGACTGAGAACTTATTTATTTATTTTTTTTATTTCGTGCCTACGCAGACACAGATTGAAAATCAGTTAATTTCTCTGGAAATGTTTAAACAATTGAATTTCGCTAAAACGTCAAGATGCTAGTATTTTATCTGCATTGTTTCTTATACCCCATTCGGAGTAAAGAAAAGAAGAAATTTATTCTTGAGGGAAAGAAATCTTCTGCTAATGAAGAGGGATATTTTATTCGAAAGCTCTGCAGGATTGTAAAAAAGCTTTCTCTAGATATGAAATTTTTACTCTTCTGCCAGGCCAGGCATGGGAAGTAAATTTGTCTTGATTTTTGTGACTCTTTTCAAGAAAAAAAATGTTCATGTCATTTCATGTTTCATTTCACAAAAATTCGTGTTCAAACCAGAGTTTGTTCTTAAAGCCTTTAGTTAAACATTTACTCTCCTGCCAGATCATGCCCAGAGAATAAAATATTCCTGTTTGTTACCATGTAAAATTTTTAATTTGTTTCTTCATTTATTTTCAGAATGTATAAATTAAACTTGTTTATTTCAAATCTCAAAACCGATCCCCTTGAGTATCAATATAATTTGATTTTTGAACTAGAGCTGGCTTGCGGTACTCGGGATTTTTATGTATTTTGGAACTTAATTCTCCTACACAAGCACTTGGATCCTCAGGTCAAAATTGTAGTTCGTATTTTCACCGGAATATTTCTACAGCCCGATTTTTATTCTTATGTTAAGGATTACCGTTTTTCGAAAATTTATGCATTTTTGGACATTTTTCTCATTTCATGAGTTAGAGTTCAGTATTGATTTGATGTGTTTTCGGAATCTCCGAACCTCGCCTGGTGTGTGAAAGTGAATGGAATTAGGAAAGGCAGTGGAGAATCTGCCGGTACCGGCAATAAAGTTCTCTTTCGTTACATCATTACATAACGTTATTGTACATTATAGCATTTTCATTACATTTTTATTACAGTATTACATTTTATTGATATTGTACACAAGATTAATTCTACGAGCAGTCACAGAACCGCCTTCAGCATTCTTCCTGAGAAATACTGGAAAGTGTGCCTTCTCACCCCCACGAGACGTTGGAAAGGGGAAGGGGTTTGACCACCATTATTTCTGTGACCGGTCAAAGTGTAGCCTTCCCGCCTCCACGAGACGTTGAAAAGGGGAAGGGGTTTTACCAACATAAATTGGAAAGGGGAAGGGGTTTGACCAAAATTATTTCTGTTGCTGGTCAAAAGGGTGCCTTCCCGCCCTCACGAGACGTTGGAAACGGGAAGGGCTTTTACAAACATATGTTTGTGACCGGTGAATGTGACCTTAAATTATTTCTATGACCTGTCAAAATGGTTCCTTTCCGCCCCCACTTGACGTTGGAAAGGGGAAGGGGTTTGACGAACCTTATTTGTGTGACCGGTAAAAGGAGTACCTTACCGCCCCCACGAGACATTGGAAAGGGGGTGAGGTTAGACCAACATTATTAGTCAAAGGGGTGCCTTCCTGCCCACACTAAACGTTGGGGAAGGAACAAAGGGGAAGGGGGTTGACGAACAGTATTTTTGTGACTGGTCAAAGGGGTGCCTTCCTGCCCCCTCGTGACGTTGGAAAGGGAAAAGGGTTTGACCAAAATTATTTCTGTGACCGGTCAAAGGGATTCCTTTCCGCCTCCACTACACGTGGGAAAGGGGAAAGGGATTGACCAAAATTATTTCTTTGACCAGATACAGGTGTCCCTTCTCGGCCACACGATACGTTGATTCCCCGGAAAGTGCTCCACGCAAATTCTACGGAATTTCCAGCTGGCAATTCTACGGAAATTCCGGTTGAAAATTCCATTGTATTTCCGTAGAAATTCTACTAACTTTCCGTCTAAAATTCACAGCCTGTAATGGACTCTGGAAGTTTCTATAAAATTTTTCTATCAGTTACGCTACCCCAGGTCGACTCCGGTAGGTGACGACCGTCGTCCCAACAAATTTTGTTCGCACCAGGTACAAAAAATATTTCTTCCTCGAGGAACTTGAGTGCTAAATGAATCTTAGAGGCAACCAGCCAATTTCTTTCATGACTCGTCATTAGACAAAACCTCCAAGTGCACCAGGTGTAAAAAATACATCTCCCTTGGGTAAGTTGAGTTCTAAATGCACCTTGGAGGCAACTAACCAAATTTTTTCATTATCCGTCCCTATACAATAACCTCCAAGAGCGCCAGGTGTAAAAAATACATCTCCCTCGAGGAAGTTGAGTTGTAAATGAACCTTGGACACAACCAACCAAAT
>NC_046660.1:89723245-89724412 GCF_010883055.1 Belonocnema kinseyi
ATTTGGTTGGTTGTGTCCAAGGTTCATTTACAACTCAACTTCCTCGAGGGAGATGTATTTTTTACACCTGGCGCTCTTGGAGGTTATTGTATAGGGACGGATTATGAAAAAATTTGGTTGGATGCCTCCAAGGTGCATTTAGAACTCAACTTACCCAAGGGAGATGTATTTTTTACACCTGGTGCACTTGGAGGTTATTGTATAGTGACGAGTCATAAAAAAATGGTTTGATGCCTTTAAGGTTCATTTGGAACTCAACTTCCTCGAGGAAGAAATATTTTTTGCACCTGGTACAAACTAAAATTTTTGGGACGACGGTCGTGACCTACTGGAGTCGACCTGGGGTAGCGTTACTGATAGAAAATTTGTATAGGAACTTTCAGAGTCCATTACAGGCTGTGAATTGCGGACGCAAATTTAATGGAATTTCCGTAGAATTTCTGTGGAGCACTTTCCCAGGAATCTTTCCACGTGGGGAGATCGTCCCTTTATAACAAAATACCTTTTAAATTACATAATCTTAATCTAAGATATTTGACAGTCCCTTCGGCGTGCTAAAAATATGATTCTTTACCGGTAACGACAGAGAAATTTATTGTCCGTACAGGCAGTCTATCCACTCCGATTAGCAAATCCTCGCCTCGTGAGCGAAAATGAATGGAATTAGGAAAACCCCGCCTTGTGGTCGAAGGGAAATTGAATCTGGAAACGACCGCTTCGAGGGCGCCAGTAAACGAATTTTAAAGAACCACGCCTTGTTGGCGTAAGTTGAAAGGAGATTATTTTGTCTTTAAAGAGAACCCCGCCTCGAGGGCTGGACTTGGTTATGTCTTGATTTCGTCTCCAAGACATCGATGTCTGACTGCGTCTCAAAACTGAGTAGAGACATAGGCCTTCGTCTTACTTTTATTACCACGATAGGTAAAACGGCGTGAAATTAAAATTGATGAATGAAAAATTTGTAATTATTAAATTAGTTATTTTTATTTTAAAAATTCAGAATCGGTGGATCTGAACGAGTATAACCCTTAAAAATTTCTTCAAAAAAATAAAAATTGTAACTTTCGAGAAGGATCTCCTAAGCCGTTAGAAATACGTAAGAACAAACAACATTTTCGGTATCATCGTCAAACAAGTATAATACAAATAACAATCCATAAGTAAGTT
>NC_046660.1:89724512-89725538 GCF_010883055.1 Belonocnema kinseyi
CTTGGAGGCAACCAGACAAATTCTTTCATGGTCCATTACTATGAAATGACCTCCAAGTGCGTCAGTTATAAAAAAATAAATCTCCCTCGCTGATGTTGAGTTCTAAATGCACTTTGGAGGCAACAAGCCAAATTCTTTCATGATCCGTCACTATACAATAATCTCCAAGTGCACCAGATGTAAAAAATATATCTCCCTCGGAGAAGTTGAGTTGTAAATGAACCGTAGATGCAACCAACCCAATTTTCTCATGATCCGTTACTATACAATAACCTCCAAGTGCACCAGGTGTAAAAAATACATCTCCCTCGAGAAAGTTGAATTCTAAATGAACCTTGGAGATCCTTGGTGAAGTTGTCATGACTCGTCAATATACAATAGCCTTCAAGTGCACCTGGCGTAAAAAATATATCTCCCTCGAGAACTGGAGTTCTAAGTGGACCTTAGAAATTGGTTGTTTGCCTCCAAGGTTCATTTAGAACTCAGTTTCATCGATGAAGATGTATTTTTTATACCTGGTGCAGCTGGAGGTTATTTTATAGAAAGGGACTATAAAAAAATTTGTCTGGTAGCCTCCAGGGTTTATTTAGAACTTAAGTCCTCGGGGAAGACGTATTTTTTTACATGTGGTGCACTTGGAGGTTATTGTCTGATGACGAGTCATGACAAACATTTGGTTGGTTCCCTGCAAGGTTCACTTAGAATTCAAATTCTTCGAGGGGGATGTATTTTTTATACCTGGTGCACTTGGCGGTTATTTCATAGTAACAGGCCATGAAAGAATTTATCTGGCAGCCTCCAGGGTTTATTTAGAACTTAACTTCCTCGGGAAAGACGTATTTTTTATATCTGGTGCAATTGGAGGTTATTGTCTAATGACGAGTCATGACGAAAATTGGTTGTTTGCCTCCAAGGTTCATTAAAAACTCAACATCAGCGAGGGAGATTTATTTTTTTATAACTGACGCACTTGGAGGTCATTTCATAGTAATGGACCATGAAAGAATTTGTCTGGTTGCCTCCAAG
>NC_046660.1:89725638-89728125 GCF_010883055.1 Belonocnema kinseyi
TTTAACCATTAAGAAAGATTAGCTTTTATGATGTTAGAAATAACCTTTTTGTCAGGGCAGGTATACGCTCGAAGTTATGAACCGCACTTGTTGGAGTCATGAAAATACGACTCAAGAGATAAATTTATGCCTTCAAGGCACAGAAACTTGTCTTCAAGACATAAATTGAAGTCTGGCTCCGTCTCAAAACTGAGACATGCTCAAGTCGACCTTCTCGACTTCATCATGTCTTGATTGGGGGCAATTCAAGTCAAACTCAAGTCGAAGCATTTTTATTCGGCATACACTGACTTAAAATTGTGTTGTATGAGACTTTCTGATCGACTAATAAGGGAGTCGAAAAGGGCTGAAAACTCAGCGTCATTTTTGAGTTACACAAAGTCTAGTTCGGAATCCAAGGGCGGAGGAACTACTAAAATCCCTGGTTATTTTTCAACATATTAAGAATTTTTCGAGACCAAAAATAAAGGTTCCTTAGATTTTTTGGGACTAAATTCTCATACAAAAGCAATTGGAAACCCAGGTACAAATTTTCTTTCATATTTTTATCGAAATTGCTTTCGAGCGTGATTTTTATTCTTACGTTCAGGATTTCCGTTTTTTGATAGATTAGGGACTTTTGGGAGTTTTTTAATTTTACGAGGTCCAGTTCAGTATTCACTTTATTTCTTTTTATAATTCCAGAACTCTGCCTGGTTGGCTAAGGTAGATAAAATCTGGAAACCCCAGCATGGTGGTCGAGGGTTTCTACTTTTCTTACTAAAATCTGCTGCGAATAACTTTATGATGTTAACTAGCGGAAAAGATTTATTTTAAGTTGAAAATTCTAATTATTTTATTATTATTGAAAAAGCTTATTCGGGTAAGACCGGTTACACATCATAGTCGCGGACTAAGTCAAGTAACTGATAAGATTAGGGTGTTATAAGTCAATCCAATGCGATGCATGAAACCTTCTGCGCTGATGTTATAGGTATACAATTACGAGTAGCCGCAAGCGTTGGAGGTGACAACAATCACTTCTGGATGCTTTCTTAGAGCCACCATCTACCACTATTTTTTTTTATCTTGTCAAAGGGTTAAGATGGTTATTGCCCAACATGTCGGAGGCATTTTTTGGTTTTTAGAGTTGCATTTTATTTGATTATTTTGCACGGGCCTATACCGGTATATATCGTCAGTCACGGACGCATTTTTATAATGCAATCAAGTGATCTGATAAGCAGTGTGTCGCGACATATTGGACAAAGCCTGGTTTTTTACCCCATCATTAGCGGACTGGGTTGCAGTCAAGTACACGATGGGGGGAGATCCTACAGCTTAAGGTGGGTTTCAAATCAACAGAACCTCGGTAAATGTACATGGAAAAATTTCCAGAGGTACCGGTTCAGGGATTTAACCCTGGACCTCTGAGGTGAAGTCCGAGCGTCTAACCAACTGAACCTCCGAGGCTCTTACTGAGCCACTGAGGCTCATTATCATGTTTCCACAGGCTTAAGGTGGTTACTGCCAGACATGTCGAAGGAATTTTTTGGTTAAAGTTGGATTTTATTTGATTATTTTGCACGGGGCTTTCCTGGTATATATCATCAGTCACGGAAGCGCTTTTATAATGCAATTGAGTGATCTGATGAGAGCAGGGTGTCCCGACATATTGGACAAAGTCTGGTGTTTGCCCCATCATTGACGGTCTGGGTTACAGTCAAGTCTTAAGCTTCAGATTTGATGAAGTAAATAATTTAGAAAATTTAAATACGTTCCAAACAGTTTATTTGATATAAATATTATATGATTGATTATATGTATAATTTGTTAATGATAATTTGAATTGTTTACTTGGAATTTAACATATAGAATTTAAACACGATAATTGAAAACTGTTGGCTCTCGCGTTTCGCGCTCGATAATATATTTATCTCGCGCTTCGCACTCGATCATTTATTTACCTCGCGCTACGCGCTCGATCTTTGGGCATAGACTTTTTAAAAATGAAGGTGAAAGCATCGAAAACAGTAATTTGGTGATTGTGAATTCTCTTTTGTTAAAGATCCTTCGGCTTTGACGAACACATTCTCATCACGTATCTCGTGCTTCGCACTCGAGTTTATCCTTGAAATTGTATATCATTCCCAGAAATGTATATTATTTTAATTCGTAATTTGCACTGGTATTAAAACAGACGAAGTTTCATTGTCCCGTTTAAAAAAATGACAATTCTTTTTAAAAAATGTTGTTAATAAACGTTTTATTGCAGCTTCTGTCGTTTTTCCAAAAACTGAATTTGCTAATTTCCAATGTTTTCTTTATGATTAAAACTTTACACGTACGGTCCACTGAGCAGCCTTACCGTTTTTTAACTTCTAAATTATATATATATATATATATATAGAGCTGGGGGAGCCAATGATAATGGATTCAATGCGATGGATCAGCGGGATCTCGTGACCTTTGGGTGGACGGAGCGACTGAATCACGACTTGCTAGACT
>NC_046660.1:89728225-89736587 GCF_010883055.1 Belonocnema kinseyi
TGGAAGCGGGTGCAATTTTTCAGATTAGCACCCGCTCCCGGCGAAATCCTGCGGTTGTCCTTATGACAAATTTTTAATTATATATATATATATATATATTGTGAATGCATTATTATATTTCAGAATATTTGAAATAATGTGAAAATGTTGCATGAAAAAATGTAACTTTTGGATTTTCCACACTGAAAAAAATAATTGGTTGGGACAACTAACAAAGTAGTAGGCCTAACTATTTTAGTTTGTAATATATGCCGCTGCTATTAAAGTGGTTGAGGCTACTACTTTTATTCGCAAGATTAGTAGTAGTTGTCCTTACTACTTTATTTGTTCTCGCTACAACTTTCGATGGTAGGTACTACTTTCAGGTAGTTTTGTTTACTACTTTAAATAGTGTGCGTTACTACTTTAGTTATTAGGTCTTACTATTAAATTAGCTATTTTACAAATAAATTAGTTGATCTTACTAGATAAAGTAGTAATCCTTACTCAAAATTAGAATTTTTGCATTTATCAAGAAAATTCAAAAAAGTGTTTTGATAATCTTGTAGGGCATTTAGAAATCAAACTTTTTCTTCTCTTGCCATTTTTTCATATCGTTTGTTAATTAGCTTAAAAGTTTCATTTTCGTGTTTTTTTTTGGAATGTTGTAAATACTAGAACTCTAATAATTTTTAATATAATGAAAAAAGTCATTAGGTAAATTGTTCGACTGTATAAATACTATAAATAACAGGGTGGCTGTTGGACCTGGAAATCGGGAAATGACAGTGAATTTATTTTTTGACGGGGAATTTTACAAATTTTTAGAAAAGAATTCTGTCCAACTTTGATTTCAACCGCGTTTTAAATAATTAGCTATAAATTGTTATATTTTTCAATCATGATATCATTCAGTTTAGAATGCGTAATTCGAAAATTTTAACATGCAGATTTAAAGACTTAAAAAATTAGAAATGTTTTAACTAGATGGTTTAGGATTAAAAACAAACATTTTTAGTCGATAAAATTTGAATAAAAATTCATTCACAATTTTTTAATTGAACTGTATTTTAAGTATTAAAAATTAAATAATAATTGATTTCACAAGACGATTCGGAATCAGTTAATAATTTTAGAATTTTCAGATTCAAACTGTCGTTAGAAAAAATTCGAGTAAGTTCAAGAAATATTTAGAAGTTTTGAAATAATTCAAACTTAATTAAATATCTGAAATGATTTCAAATAATTTCGAAGATTTTTAAAAATTGTGAAGGGCTTCAAAAGAATAAAACATATTTCCTTAAGATCGTAGGAAAATTGAAAATCATTTTTTGTTTTGAAAAATCAATTTGAGAAAATATTTAAAAATATTTAGGGTGAGTGACCCAGTGAATGAACACTTAAGGAAATCACTGATTACAACTAGTCCATTTCACGTTATAATAATTGATTATTCTTACAAAACTTTTGAAAATAGATTCTTAAGGGTTCAAATTTCATAATCCGATAAAGAAATTTTGTTTTTACCAAAAAGCTTTATAAAAAATAATTAAATAGTGAAAAATTAACGAAAACACCAGTGAATGAACACTATAATCACTACAAATTAGAATTAGGATTTAGGTATAAAATTACATATGCACATTACAAAATGAGCAATTAAATCATGTAAAATATTAGAAAGCGTTGCGAAATTCATTAAATATATTATTTCCATAAAACCCACAAGACATTTAGATATAAAAAAAGAGGAAATACAAATCTTCAACACAGAACTAGGTTAACTTTTCCTAATTTTTTATGGCAATATTTATATTTAAAACATTTCTATCAGTTCTTTTAACCTTACAAAAAATACAACTTTATGTTTAAAAATAGATAACTCTTATCTAGTGACTACAATAGAAAACTTCGATTTTTAGGACGCATAACATTTGTAATACAACACCTTACTATGTTGCTTTAGGTTAAATTAGCAAATACAATTATAAACCACAGTGTTGTAAAAATGGAAATTTTTTAAACATTTATAAATATATATTGACTAGTACGCAGTTGTACCTAGCACGAATTAATGTTTTTTTATAGTTAAACAACGTTTTCTAAATGCAATAAAGCATTAAATTTCTAACCTCAAAGTTGCCTTACCTTTAATTTGGTTCTTGCGCACTTTTTTGATGTTCTAACCACAAAAGTATACATTTAAACTATAACTATTTATAGTTTATATTTATATTTATAGCTTCGATATTTATACCCAGTGGGCACAAAATTTGGCGACGTCTTTACGACATCTTTACGACATTTTTACGCCAACTTTACGACATCCTATGTCCATGTCGTTATGGTGTCTTTACGATATCATAAATAAGTCGTATGATCTGACGATGTCTTTACGATATCGCAAAAACGCCTTTACGACATGGACATAGGATGTCGTAAAGTTGGCGTAAAGATGTCGTAAAGACGTCGCCAAATTTTGTGCCCACTGGGTATAAATATCGAAGCTATAAATATAATTATAAACTATAAATAGTTATAGTTTAAATGTATAGTATAGTTTAAATGAGAATGTAAAAAAAAACATGAATAAAAATTTGTTTGCTCTACCTTTGGTGAAACAATGTTATGTATCTATTTTTGCTTAGGTTGTGTCGTGTGTCGAAAAATGTAATTTTTGTATTTTCAACGCTTTTTCCAAAAATTTCTGTGCGGTCAACATTATAATTTTCAATTCTTCGAAAAAATTCAAAAAATTTATATGATAATCTCGTAGGGCTATCGAAAAGTAACATTTTTCTTTTCAAGTACAATGAAACCCTTCAATAGCCCTCCCTTCTATAGCCCTTCCAAGCATTGACGTCGCGCCGCAGGTAGGCGTAACAGGAGCTGCGCGGGGTGCGTGGGGTCTCCGGTTGTCATTCAAGTGAGCAGTCAGGCGTAAACAAACAAAAGCGGAGAGGACTCAAACAGGTTTGTTCCCACGCATCGCCAGCCCCAAAATTGGCGCTATAGAAAAGTTTCACTTTACTATGAAGAACTATATATAATATACAGAGAATTTTCGAATCATGAAAAAATGTGTACTTAAAAATTTTCAAAATGGGCTCACTTTTAGTATTTGTATCCAAAATGTCTGATGAACGAACTTGGTATTTATCTTAAGTCTCAAAACGTGGACCTTTTGACAAAAAATGGGGGGGTCGAATTTTACAGAAATCTAATACCTTCTCTGATAAGAATGTAAAAATTATTTGTCATGAATAATTTTTGGATAGTCCAAAACCTGAAAAGTTAAATTTTTTGAAACCCCACACACGAGACGAAAAAGAATTTAAAAACGAAAGTTGTGATAAGAATGTGTCAACGCGGCGGGCACATTTGTTTTACTGTTAATGACGTTTTTCATGATTAAAGCCAAAAATACGCATCCTATAAAAAAGTGGTTATTAAAAAACTTGTAGATCTTTTTCAAATGCACAATTTTGGTGTATTAGTCTTTCACCGTATTTTGCACAGTTTGGCCCAAAAATGTAATTTTTGGATTTTTCATTATTTTGTATGCTGTCAAAATTTGAATTTTGAAATTTTCAAAAAAAATTCAAGAAGTTGTTATAATAATATTGTAGGGCATTCAAAAACCAACATTTTTCTTCTATTCAGTTTTTTCATATCGTGCGTTATTTGACTTAAAATGTTCATTATCGTGTGTTTTTTGGAATTTTTATTTGCCGCTGCTATTAGAGTGGTTAAGGCTACTACTTTTATTCGCAAGATTGGTAGTAGTTGTTCTTACTACTTTATTTGTTCTCGCTACAACTTTCGATGGTAGGTACTACTTTCAGGTAGTTGTGTTTACTACTTTAAATAGTAAGCGTTACTACTTTAGTTATTAGGTCTTACTATTAAATTAGTTATTTTACAAATAAATTAGTTGATCTTACTACTCAAAGTAGTAATCCTTACGATTATATAATCTTATATAATATTACTATTCAATCTTATATTTTCTTACTATTCATATAATTATATTCATCCCGCTGGCCAGCTTAATTGTCACGATGATGTGTTTATACAAATTAGGGTAGCTTTTCACGGAGGCCTGTTTTGAAGTATTCGTCGAATTTATTTGACACATCGAGTTCACATTTATAGGTTATCAATCAATCAAATTTGCCATAAAACAACAAAGTAACTAGAAATAAATCCTGTGAAAAATATTAATTCCACGATTATTTCAAAACAGGTCTCCGTGAAAAGGTGCCCTAACAGTAGGCCGCAGACGACGCCCTAAGCATTTATACGATGCTCTTCAATATTTTCCACGTGTTTACACATT
The DNA here is from genome assembly GCF_010883055.1 of Belonocnema kinseyi. Taxonomy (NCBI): domain Eukaryota; kingdom Metazoa; phylum Arthropoda; class Insecta; order Hymenoptera; family Cynipidae; genus Belonocnema; species Belonocnema kinseyi. Next base: position 89,732,544 of record NC_046660.1, read on the forward strand.
ATACGTAAAGGTTCAGATTAAAATGGCGATCATCGAAAACAAGACGAAACATTCAGTTCTGCCAATATCGCAAAGGGCCGAAACTTGTAACCTTTACTACTTTTATTTCTTGGAAAATAAATTGCTGGTAAATGTAATTAATTTATTTGTTGTGGCTGCAATTACTATCCTCACTAATATAACCCTCATAGAAGGACTAACGGCGACTTGTTATCATTGAAAACTAGTCAGTTGCTCTTACCATCGAAGTAGTTATCGTATCTTATACCAACTCTACTAATAAGGAGCTTCCTGTCACAACTAACCATTCTTTTCAGTGATCCAAGCCGATTTAGTTTATTTTTACAGGGAACAGCTCAATTGATAAATTAGTCTTTCAATTCAAACTCTTTTAATATGCTTTGATTAAAAAATGCACAAAGCTAAAAGTATAATAAATTTCTAGTTACTACTATTTACTATTACTATTTACTTTACACTTTCTATTTATTTCGATTAAAATTCAAATATTGTTACGCAATGCTATAGATCTATGTGGATAGAATTGAGTATCCAGATAAAAAAAATGTACAACAGAAAAGTATTCAGATTTAAATACTTGTAATTTTATATTTCAAAGAAGTAATTCCATTATTTGTATGAAAAATCGTCAACATTGTGAAAAACAGTAGAAAAGTGTTATTATGTTCTCATTTGAATAATTAAAACAGCTTTTACTCATTTTGCACGGTTGAAATAATTAAGTTTTCTAGGTGCCTTTCTGACGACAAGAGAAAAAGGTCTAGCCTGTATAACGGTTCGTTGCTCATTAGCAGTTTCCACAATGGAATAAAAAATCTCGACTGCTCACGGTTTCTTTAAAAAAACATAAAATTAATCTGGACTCAATTCTGCATTCAGAAGCTGAGGCCTTCTGTGGAAAAATGAAATAAAGAAATCTTCGAAAAATACCTATCGATAATAAGAAATATTATGATTTTCATATATTTGTTAAATTTAAATTCTTCACACTTAATTATTATATCTTCTTTCTATTCTTACAGAACTGTACTTCGTAGTCCATCTAACCTTTAACAGGAAACTTGTACCATTACTGAAAGGTTTCTAGAACTAAATATCCCAATGTAGATCTAATAATATTCATCAAGAGAAATTGTCTAAAAGGATTCTCTCTAATTAATTCGCCATAATCAGTTCAACATGTAAATCTGCTTTTTGTTATTTAATTTAAAAAGGACGCAAATTAGGAGCTTTTAAAGTAATTAGTCAGTGACTTGTTAGTTGCGGGATCCTCTGCAATTTCCTTGACATCATTTTCAAAGTGGTAACAAAGTGTCTAATTATTTTATTTTTAAGATTCAAACTTAACATCATGTACCCTTAGGTTATTTTGGCTAATCAGTTAAAAGAGGGGTAAAAACTCACAAACTTGAAAAGCTCGATTTGAAGCTCTCTGGACGCGTCTTTTGGTTTGTGTTTAATCATAAAGAGAATATGCAGTCATACTGACAGGGGGGGGGGGGGTAACAGAGTTCGGGCGATTCGTAACGTAGGAGGGGACGTGTTAATACAGAATATGATATCACACATAGAAAATAGAAATGTGAATAAACATTTTTTGAAATGCTTAAAAAAATATAAATTAGTGGTTTTACTTTACAGGTTAAGTATCTGAATACATATTTCACACTCTTTCTCCTACTCCCCTCTTTACATCTTTTGCTAATGTTTTCTTTCTTTTCCCTTTCCTTTTTTGTTTACAGCCAAATTTTCCCTTTTTTTGTTGTTTTTTTAAAATGAAATGTAAACTAAATTAATAGAACCCAATAAGAAAATCTAAATATTCCTACTTGAAACTTAATTCTGTTTAATTGAAAAGTTTTAGCCTATTATAATTTTGGTTAACAATTTAGGTGCGTGAAGTTGGAATTACCACATTTTCATTTTGATAATGGACGCTATGCAAGAATTCAGTGCTAATTTAGTGCTAATCTAGACCGCCGAAAGCAAATTTGTTTCCAAAATTTACTGATCCCGTTATTGGCTGAAAGTTGATAGTTTATAGTTTGAAATACAACAATTTAATTGAAAATTTATTTAATTCGTTATGAATTCATCTTTTTGGTAGAAAATTTATATTTTGATTGAAAATTTAACTGTTTAGTTTAAAGTTGAACTACTTGTTTTAAAAATTAATTTTATTAGGTGAAGATCCATATTTTTGTATTCAAATTCAAATTTTTTGTTGCAAATTCATTTTTTGTTTGTTTGAAAATGTGATTTTTTAACTTTGGATTTAACAAATCTGTTATTTATTAAAAATTGATCGACATTAAATGACAAACCAACAGCGTGATTGGAAATGTATGTATTTTGTGTAAAACCGTCTTTTTTGGTGCAAAATTGATATTTTAGATTTAAAAGTCAATTTCTTGATTAAAAGTGGAAATACTTTAAAAACAGAAACCGTTCTATTAGTTGAAAATCTACTCCTTTAGTTGAAATTTAACTATTTTGTTGAAAAGATGTATTTTGTTCTTGTTCAATCTTAATTATTATAACTGCTAATTGAACTATTGTTTTTTTTGGCTAAAAGTTGATCGATTTTTGTTCGAAATTTAACTATTCATTTGAAAATTCACTTTTTTGTAAACAAATTTTTTCTCTAAAAATGAAACTACTTCGTTGAATATTCATATTTAATGGTGTAAAAGTTCTAGTATTTTTGTAGAAAATTAAATAATTTGGTCGAAATTTTTTTCTGCCTTGAATGAAAAATCTTTTCTGGTTTGGGAAATGAACTCTTTTATGGAAAATTCACATTTTTTAAACTCAACTATTTTAGTAGGAATTTTGTAGAGATCTCATCTTTTTTGGATTGAAAGTTTAATTATTAAAAAAAATATTTTATGGCAAATTGAACTGTTTTGTTGAACATTTTTCTTTTTTGAAAGAAATGTTGTCTTTTTTTGGATTGAAAATTCAACTCACTTTTGAAAAATTCGTCTTTATGGATGAAAAATTTTACTATTTGATTGAAATGTTGAATGTTTAAAAAGCTTTTAAACAAATTTTAATCTTTTCTATTTAAAATGTGGACCCACTGGTTAAAAATTCAGCTTTTTAGGTTGAAAAGTAACTTTTGCTTCAGACATTAAATATTTGTTTGTAAATGCAACAATGTGGTGGATAATTAATTTTTTGTTGTCGAAAATGTAATTATTTGTTTAAAAATAATTCTATGTAGGTCGAAAGGTCAACTATATTTTCACACTTTCAACTATTTTTTAACATACTCGGGATTTTTTGGTATCATAAATTCAGGTTTCATAGATTTTCTGAAACTAAGTTCTCCTATACTAGCACTGGGATCCTTAGGTAAAAATGTTCTTTCGTATTTTGAGCGAAATTGTTTCCCAGTGCGATTTTTATTCTGATGGTTAATATTTCTGTTTGCCCAGAAATTTGGCATTTTTTGAATTTTTCTTATTTTATAAGGTCGATTTCAGTATTTATTTTATTTCTTTTTGGAATTTGCGAACCCCGCCTCGTGGGCGACGATAAATAAAATATGGACACCTTAGCCTTGTGGGCGGGGGTTTCTATTTATTTTAAGTTGACAATTCTGATTATTATTATAAATTTCGTTGAAACTTCGTCTTTTGCATTAAAAGTTCATCTTTTTGAGTTGAAACGTTCTTGGTTAAAAATGCAACTTTCCTCTCAAAATTTAGTCTTTTCGGGTTGAAGGTTCTACTACTTGGTTGAAACTGCAACTGGTTAGGGTTGAAGTTAATTCTTGTTTGTTTGAATATTCGAGCATTTGATTAAACATTTAACTATATTGTTAAAAAGTTATATACTTTATATTATTTATATTATAAAATTAGTTGCCTGTTCGTTGAAAATTCAACTATTTAATTGAAAAATTATCTTCCGCGGTTAGAAATTGTGGGTCCGGATGCAATAAGGGCACATAAAATTTTTTCGTGCGAAAACGAAGTCCCCTGGAGGCTTTAGAAAAAATTTTCGAATTTTAATTTT
>NC_046660.1:89736687-89764536 GCF_010883055.1 Belonocnema kinseyi
TAAAATTCGAAAATTTTTTCTAAAGCCTCCAGGGGACTTCGTTTTCGCACGAAAAAATTTTATGTGCCCTTATTGCATCCGGACCCACAATTTATCTGTTTGGGTTTTGAAATAAACTTTTTGTCTAAAAAAATTCGACTTTTTCGAATGAAAACTCAACTGTTTAGTTTAAAAATCATTACTTTCGGTAGAGACTTAATATTTTGTGGTTAAAAATTCTTTTTTTTTTTTAATTCCACATATTTCAAGTGAAAAATCTTAAGCTTTTCATTATGAATTTAATATGATGCCTATACATTTATTATTATTATCAGAAGAATTTTTTTTCCTACTTTCGTGAAAACTACCCTATTTCTCTTGTTTTGAGAACATTTTATATATATATCCGTGTGTATATTCAGAGTGTATATATAATGAGTACGAAAGGATAATTTATTGCATCTAAATATATGCCACTGAGATAGAGCATTTTATGCATTATTACTCACATCTAAAAAGTGAATTAATTGCGGTTGGTTGATGCGCTAAACTCGTATACCGGATTCCGTAGCAAGCAGGTTTGCGATTCAAAGAGGTTCTGCTCTTTTGCGAAAAGTGAATTTACCTCCTTCTGGCTTTATAACTTGAATGGACGTATTTAGTATTTCCCGGGTGTATTTCTGTTGCGTCGTCTACACACTATACAGAACTTTTTCGATCTTCCTCCTTGGCACACGCCAATCAACAGAATTCCTGTATGGTCGACCTACTTCGAGCAGCGACGCGTGAGGGTAACAGGTATTCACCCCGACCGAGAACAGTTCGTCGACACGTGCTTAAATCCAATGCATTTCAGAATGCGCAGCGTATACCTTCCTTATTCCTTTATTTCAGTTTACCAACTACGTGGAAAAATCTAAACAAAATAAATTCACCACCCCGCTGTTTTATTTACTTATCTATTACTAGGTACTCTTATTTCTTTCCGAGTTTCTTTCACGAACTTTTCTCGATTACAAATAATTGAATAGGTCTGTCTGGGAAGTATCCGACCTATTGCTATACTGGAAGTAAGAGTACTCCTACTTTTGGAATCGCCTTTTGGAATAGCTACCAGCTGCTTCATCGCATTCTGTTCCATTCCCTCCACTTATTGAAATCGCTTTCCTTGTAGGGGGTACTTCGATTCTGGAAACAGTTGGAAACCACAGGCAGCCAGCTCAGAAGTGTATAGGGGATGCCGAAATCGTGTAAAGCCGCGTTTCATCAGAAATTGCAGAATAAGCTGCGATAAATGGACAGGTGTGTTGACGTGTTATAGAACCCATTAGCGACTTTGCCACAAATACGTTCATTTCCCTCGTACTGCGTCGCGTAATTGCTGCAGAATTCACGGTGCAACATCGGAATAAAAATGCTTCGAATTGAGTTTGACATGAATTGCCCCAAATCAAGACATGCTGAAGTCGAAAAGGTCGACTTGAGTATGTCTCAGTTTTGAGATGGAGTCAGATTTCAATTTATGTCTTGGAGACAAGTTTGTATGTCTTGAAGATATGAATTTATCTCTTGAGTCGAATTTTTATGACTCCAACACGTGCGGTTTATAACTTAGCGTATACCTGCCCTAACAAAAAGGGTAATTCTAACAGTCATAAAAGCTAATATTTGTTAATGGTTTAACAATCTTGTATATTTTTATACAATATATGTATTAAATCAACTTACTTACGGATTGTTATTTATTATACTTATTTGACGATAATACCGAAAATGTTGTTTGTTTTAACGTATTTCTAACGGCTTAGGAGATCCTTCTAGAAAGTTACAATTGTTATTTTTTGAAGAAAATTTCTAAGGGTTATACTCGTTCAGACCCACCGATTCTGCATTTTTAAATCAAAAATAACTAATTTATCAATTACAAATTTTTCATTTATCCATTTTAATCTCATTTATGAGCCAAAAAAGGTTCGATATTCTCTGCCAAGACAAGGCTCGTCTTGAGTCAAGTAAACGTCGTCTTAGCCAAGACAAGGCTCGACTTAAGGCAAGTAAAAGTCGTTTTACCTGTCGTGGCCATAAAACTAAGTCGAAGGCTTATGTCTCGACTCAGTTTTAAGACGCAGTCAGACATCGGTGTCTTAGAGACGAACTCAAGGCATAACCAAGTCGAACTCAAGTCGAAGCATTTTTACTCGGGCACCTTCCTAGTCGAAGAAAACAGCATTGCCTTGATGTTGCTGTGTTCAGCCTTGTATCAGCTGAAAGTATGGTTTTTATTTTGTGCAATATCGGAGTACAATAATTTATTTAAAAGTTAGACAAAAGGTAAATTTATAAATTTTCATATTAAACCTAACGTTTTCGTGCCATATAGACTTTCTTTAGAAACATAATAAAAAATTTAAATTTAGGGAAATATGTTTTTCATCTGAAAACAAAAACAGAAGTTGGTATTTTCGTAGTAACTTTTAGAATGTCTTCATTTTTATTTTTATACTGCAAAATAATATAATCTGCATCAGAAACTTGAAGTTTGAAAACAATCGATATTTTTCATGAAAAATGCTGTCAAAATCTCTAACATAACCTACAAAAGCACATATAATCTTTTCCTGAGCTATGTGCATTCGTGTAGGTTATATTAGTGATTTTGACAGCATTTTGCATGAAAATTATCGATTTTTTTCAAACTTTAAGTTTCTGCAGCAAATTGTATTATTTCGTGGTATAAAAACAAAAATCCAGACATTCTAAAAGTTACCGCGAAGACACCAACTTCTGTTTTTGCTTTCAGATGAAGAACACATTTCCCTAAATTTCAATTTAGCATTCTGTTCCCAAGGACGTATATATTGCGCGAAAACCTTGTCAATAATAAGTTTATTACAATGTTTACATTTGTATAAAATATATTTTGCAATTAAAAGTTGTTTTAATCAAATCTGCATATGAATTAAGTTCTGAAAAAAATTTGTTTCCAATTTTACCAAAATATTATATCAACACTGTTGAACATTTTTGTTGTGATTTCACAATAAATGTAATGGAAGTTTATCACAAAAATTGAATGTCATTTTACAATGTATGTAATATAATTTTACAACATTTGTATTGTGATGCAGATTTTTTTGGATGTTGTGAATTTACAAAAAATTTGTTGTAATTTCACAATACTGCATTGTGACCGTACAATTTCATGTATTGTAAAATTACATTACGTTTTGGTAATAAACTACCATTACATTTATTGTGAAATCACAACAGAAATTTTAAACAATGTATGATTTATAGAAAATCAGTGCTCGTTCGAAAGGTAATTTAATTTTTTATAAATCATATGAAAAAAATTGTGATTAAATACGTCCCTAATGAGATATTCTCAAAGAACCGATTTTTGATATTTTTGACTGAACAAAAAAGTGATGTTTTTGCGAACAGGATCTGCCCAGATTTTTTTTCAACGATTTTTGAGCACTCCCAGGTACCAAAAATAGCATGCCACATTCACATTTCTTAATTGTTTCAAGCAGACTCTTTTTACTTCCCGAACACCATGGGGAATGTACTGTTCATAGTCCACTACATCCGACAATTATTAACCGATTTTCATGTAATGTTTTCATCCATGACATTCATATGTAATGGTCCGAATGTATTTTTTTATGTATGTATGGATATATGGATGTATGTATGTATGTAAATATGTTTACCTGAATTTTGTAGCCACGCCACAAATATAATATTATATTATATTAATAATTAATATTATTAAAAATCTTCTATATAATATTTTTCAAAAAGTTTTTCTCAAGTGCACCCGGGTTTTCATCGTCAGCCATGAACTAAGTCAAGTTGTACCTGCCGAGATGAGAATGTCATGAATTAATTTAATACAGCGTTTGAAATATCTTGCGACGATGTTGTAGTAGGTATAAAATTAGGAGCATGGTTTAGTTTGAAGTTCGTCTTTCACCACGCTGTTATCCTTAGACAACGGCCGCGAGCGTTGAAGGTTGAAGGCGTTAAAGGCGATATTAGTAACATGTAGGTACTATTTTAATATCTACTATCATATTATAAGTATCATAATATAATAATATTATTCATTTTTTATGAATTGAATTTAATAATATTATTTTCCTTCTATGCTGAAAAATACTTATGGTTAGCCTAAAAATATTGTCCGCATTGAGTACAAAATTGTTTAGGTAACACGAAGAAGATGAACAACCCTGAAGACTAAAAAAACTGCCCAAAAGGCTCAAAAAGATATATTAATTTTTTATTAATTTATACACACTAATATCAAATTTTCACTCTTATTTCACGTGATAATTAATAAAACAATACATAAAAATCCTATCGCACACAAGTCACTAAAAAAACCCTTACATTGTTTTCAATTATTTATTTAATTTTTTTATGACTTATTATTTCTAAGGACTTTAAAACACCGAGAAGAGTTAAGGCAACTTGTGCCGACAACAAAAGTCACTATTAAATATGAGTATAGTTTGGACATTATAGTATATTAAAAATTTTTATTCTATCTTTTAATATCCGCATTGGAATTTGTTCGAAAACAATTTTGATTAAATAAACGAGTCTATATTTTTAAACTCTTTCTCGTATTACATAATAGCATTAGTATGTTCAAATTATATATTTTTTCCTTTTCAAAACTTCAAAGGTTTGAACTCCAACAATGGAACATAGCGCTTAATAGCTTGTACAGAAATAATTATTCTGACTGAAATTTTATATAAAAATGTAATATATTATAATCCTTTATAATGCCTTTATAATTCTTTAGTTTATAAATAATTTTTTTAACTACAGTTAGAGAAATATTTCCGAACAATTGAAATAACTCTTAAAATAATTAACATTTTTCAAACAATAATATTTTTATAAATATAACTAAAATTAATTAAAATGCGATAAATAATAATTTTGCAAAGAATTTTGCTACTTCTTCGCATCAAGTTTGACCTTACGGCAGAATCTATAATAAAATTCTAATCACATCATTACAATTTAGAAGTATACTAAGAACAGTTACGTTTAAAATGAGCCTAGGAACTTATATCAAAGTCAAATTTTTCTAAAGTTATTCCACTTTAAACAAAAAATGGTAATTAGATTTATCATTATCGATCGGAAATTTCGAATAAATAAAAGCTTCATAAATATAAATATCAATGTGAATATTAAAAATATATATTTGTCATCTTTTGCAAAAACTTTTATAATTCCTCTTCAAATTACTATCAATAAACTGGATTTCCCACATAATGTGAAGCAAATTACACATTAATAATATCTGCCTACTAAAGTTACAATGCGGCACACTTAGGTGCCCATAATCGTATTCTACATGAATACTCTATAATCTGACCAATTTCTATACGGTACATGCAGTTATTTCGGATTATATCGACGTCTCTCTTGAGACTTTTTAACATCATTTTCAAGATTAGCTTTTAAAGGGTCGATATCGAGTACATTAATGTCGATGGTCGAGACGCTTTTTATCCATCGTTATCACCCTCAATTTCTTATGTATGCAACAATATGCCGTTATAATATTTAATGACTCTCGCCATCAGAATATCAATACCTTCGTGGTTATCAAACAGCAGAAGTTTGTAAGAACTTAAGCTTTCAACCACCGGGAATAAAGAATGGAAACTAAGTTTCTGAAAGAAACCTGGGAATTTTATTCAAAAATAACTAGTTTGCAAATACTCACTTGGAACCTTTTTGAATATGTAAATACCTTCGGCTGGAAGAACATTATTGGCACCAAAAGATCGGCATGACAATAGTTATAATATTATTTCTAAATAGAAAAAATTCAACAAGACTAAGTCGATCTTCGATTAGTCAATTCACAAGCTTTAAAAAAATTCAAGGGATTTCAAAATATTTTAAAGGATTAAAAATATTTCAGAGTATTTAAAAAGATACCAAATTGTTTTTAATTTATGTCATTAGTTTAATGAGATTTCAAAGGATTTGAAATACTTTCGGCTAATTTAGGAAATTTCAAGGAATTTTTAATTGATTTCAATAATTTAAAAGGATGTCAGAGGATTTCGAGCAGTTTAGGGTCTTTTTAAAGGGTTCAAAGCTTTTTCAAGTTATGCAAAAAATTTTAAGAGACTTCCAAGGATTTGAATTATTTTAAGTTGTTTGAAAAAAAATCAAATCGCTCCAAAGAGTTTTCTAGAATTTCAGAAGATTTTGAACGATTATGCAGGATTTATCAGGTTTTAAAATAATTTAAACGCACTCAAGGTATTTTGATAAATAGAAATTTCAAGAGATGTAAAAAATTGCAAGGTATTTCCAAAGATTTTAGAAATTTTAAGTTGTTTGAAAAAAATCAAGTCGCCCAAAGAATTTTTTAGAATTTCAGAAGATCACATTGAGAAACATCCTCTGGTGTCAAAAGGAGGTTTCTTCACAGAAATGGAAGTTCCTCTTAAACTTAAGGTTAAGAGGGTTTTCATTTGTCTCAAAAAACAGCCCCCTGCCTCGACCGTGTATGTGTATGGAGTAGTAGTTCTCTTGCGATCCTGAGGAGGAATGTCGGTCAAACTAATCCAACAGATGGCGCTACAAAAAGTAGGTCTGACATTTTCATTGAATCACATTAAGAAAAAGCAAAACTAATAGAAAACTTAATGCTGTTTGCAAATAAACGGAAAAAATATGAAAAAATAAGATTAACTATTAATAATTATTCAAAAAAGAAAAAGTCAGCCACGCTCGAAATACCTTGGTTAAAGTTGGCCTCTTGGTTATTCTCGTTCTTGATTTTTTCGAATCGGATTAAAAATTTGTTTGAAGCATATCTTAATAGGAAATTTCATTCCACATTTTTTTTTATTGAACAAATTTTCTAACTTTTTTAGTTTTCAAGATAATTACAAAATTGTTACTTTTTGACAAAATTGAAAATCATTATATTTTTGCGTTCCGCTCGCTCTAACTCCTTCAATAATAGGACTATCGGGACGAAATTTGTAGGGAACATGCACACAACTGCTCCAAAGTGATAGTAAATAATGAAATTTTGATTTTTCTCCCAAAATTTTTTTCTTAATTTATTACCGATTCAAGTCGCCAATTAGGCATTGACACTTTCAAATGCTTCGTTTCACTGACGAATTTCAAAAAAAGTGGAACTTATCGTTACCAAAAATTCGAGGAGGGTTCAAAGAAGTTTTTTGGAAAACTGCAAGTAGTTATGACTTGTGTTTTACCAGTAACAATTAAATAAAGACCTGACGGTCGACCGATACACGTGTGAGCTTATTGTAAGGATGTGTTCAGCGGAGGCGAAGATCTTGCCTGTTGATAACACGATCAAAACAAAGCACGATTTGTTGCCATTTACCTGATATGGAAAACAGAATACAGTAGCACAAAAAAGTCAATATTATTATAAATCCAGATCATTTATCCTTAGGGATTGTGTAACCAAATGATTCGAAATTTTTTTTTGCGAAATTATTATTTTGACCGCATCAACTGGATCTTTGCCTCCGCTAGACACATCTTTAGAACTTTTGGAACAGTTATATGCATGTTGCCTACAAATTTCATCCAGATAGACCTATTATTGAAGGAGTTAGAGCGAGCGGAACGCAAAAATATAATGATTTTCAATTTGGTCAAAAAGTAACAATTCCCTTGTAGAAATTCAAATGGGGAACTAACCTGGTTCCCGACCAGTTGATCCCACTTGAAGTCGGGGGATAGTCGGGTCATCTGACTAGCCCCCGACCAGTAGCGTCATGGTAGATTAGTCGGGTGCTAGTCAGGTGACACGACTTATCCTAGTCGGGGCCTGATCGGGTACTAATAGGCGTCATATAACAATACAATTGTTCCGAAGTAATTACACTTTAAAAATTTTTTGGGGAATTTTCCCCAAAATTGTGTTGACGCTAGTTTTGAAGATTTAATGGCGAACATATCCTACGCTTAAAAATGCATAAATTTATGTAAACAAAATTCTCCAAAGTTTGTGGAATATCAATTTTTAAAAAGCAACTTCAGCTGGAATGCAGCAATGTAAGAGCTTCGCTCTGAAGGAACCGTCCTGTTGGTCACGGTACTCTGTTCCAGGTAATTATGCTTTGTTACGTGTGGACTGCTCTCTGAAACACTCAACGCGTCATTTCTGTTGGTAGCGAAATCTGAACTGTACCGAGCTCTTCTCTTTCCAATTTCAACTACCTGAAGGATTAGGCTTTATTTACATATAGCATACCTTTCAGATCAATTTAAAAATAAGCATCTATACAAATTTAGAGTCTTATGACTTCCGGCGGTCTCTGTTCACCTACATTTATATGTATCTTTTCCAATATGGATTTTCTTAAAATTTCATACAAAAGTATTTATAAATGTTCCTAGAAGTTCCTCGCGAGTTTGAGCGCGCCTAGGGCACGCGACGGTTCAATCTCGCGCTTCACGCTCGGATATTTATTCTTTGCATTTGGAATGCTTGAAAAAAACTTTATCAAAAAGATCTCTTTTAGATGACAGTATTTATATGCGTCTTCATATTCTGAATTGTCTACTTAATTAAGTATAGTCAAAGATTAAGTTTCTCAAAGCTCTGTAGGCTTTGAGGTACACATTTTCATCGTGACACTCGCGCTGCGCGCTCGATTTCCGAAAGACATTTGTAAACAGGTTTTGTTGAATTTTTTGTCTCGTAACTTTCGTCGTTTTTCTACACATTTTTTTTATTTTATTTTTTTTCAACGTTATTTTTTACGAATAAAACAAAAAGTACGCATCCTATCAAGAAGTAATTTTTAAAGAAATTGTAGATCTTTTTTGGGATAACAATTTTTATTAATTCATCTTTTTGAAGAACATCAAAAAAATTGTTATGATAATCTTGTAGGGCTTTTAAAAATAAATATTTTTCTTCTCACGACTTTTTTCATATCGTGCGTTGTTTGGCTTAAAGTTTGGATTTTCGGTTGATTTATAAAATTTTGAAAACACTATAACCCTGCAAATTTTCTTTTTATCAAAAAAAGTCATCAAGATAAATTGTTTGTTCTTTTTAATACTATAAATATCCGTACATAGAATTTTCAAATTCAGAAAAAAGTGTCCTAAAAAATTTTCAAAATGCGCTCACTTTTTGTATTTAAAAAAAAATGGCTGGTTCGCGAACTTGTCTTTTCTTTTAGAACCTAAAAAAAGTATACCAAATATGGATTTGATTCGTTCATTTTTTCGAGAGTTATCGTGTTTACGGGCGGCCGGACGGAGAGACAGACAGACATTATCTTAATAATTATTTATTAAAAATGTTCAAGATGACTTTAACATTAATAAATCTTTTCCTCAAAAATTGTGTAAAATTATTCAAAATATTATGCCAGTTTATCGAATATTTTAGGGAAAAATATCTTCCTGGCCATACAGAAACACTCAAGCATTTTTAAAAAATGAGCCTGATCTACGCAGCAAATTAAACATTAGTTTTGGAACGATTCCCTGAATTTAGTGGGAATCATTAGGTGTCCCAAATTGTAGGGAATATTTCAAAACTTTCGTATCAGTTACCCGAAGTTTTAGGAAAATTTCCCCAAATCTTGGGGAAAGTGATTTTCCCAAACGAAAATGTAGATTTTTCCTCACTAAATAGTGGGGAAAATTCCCGAAATTTGTTACAGTGTAGTTTTAACGAATATTTCCAAAAACAGAGTGTTTATATCAACTGTGTTTTACTTTGCTACAGTGCCTTATATTTCTGTGTAAGTATATCTGAACAAACAACACGCGCAAAGTAGAATACCGTCGATATAATCTCCGCCTTTGGAAATCAGCGTGAAGACTATTTTCCTCGGGAGAATCGTATTTACTTTTTTAAAAGAATTTATTATATGGGTAATAAGTGAGAAATTCCTTGAAAAAAAATAAATTTTTAATACGTTAGTCGTGTTTGAACTTACAAACTTTTTCTCATGGAAAAGAAAAAATTGTAAGATCAGGCTATTCTGAAAACTGAAAAATTAACAAAATTATTGTTAAGTATATTCTTAGTGTTTTAGAATAAAAAATCATTACGCTTTTTTAGATATTACCGCATTTGATAAGACCTCGCCGAAAACTCAAACATAAGAATAATACGACCAGAGCCCCACTAGCTCCCGATCAGAGCCTGAAGATTACCCGCACGAAAATTAGTGAACAAAAAGGCCCGAACAGCCCCTGACCAACCAGCGACCAGGCTCCGACTGAAATTTTGACAACTAGCCCCGGATTAGTGCCCGACTTGTAATAGGTCCAAATGTGGTTATTTCCACACGGGTTTCGTGATGATCTCGAAAACTAAAAAAGTTAGAAACTTTTTTCAATGAAAAAAAAAGTGGAACAAAATTTCCTATTAAGATATGCTTCAAAAAAATTTTTCATCTGACTAAAAAAAATCAAGAACGAGAATAATCAACAGACCAACTGAAACCAAGGCATTTCGAGCGTGTCCCGTTTTGATCGCGGGAGACTCAACTAAAGTACTTTAGGGAATAATTTGATAAAAAGTCAATGACAAGCCTAATAAATGAAAAAATTGATTTAATATTATTTAATAAAATGTATAGATTTATTTGTATTCAACCGAACATCATATATACATTTACACAGTTCAATAATTTATTTGTTGCTTACTCTTCAAAACTTTTTTCTCGCTCCATTCAACCCCTAATAATTTTATTTAAAAATTTAAATTTAAACAAGATTTCAAATTGAATAGTTAATTATATTATTTTAAACCTTATTTCTAAAATGAACAGATTATAAATGATTAAACTCTATAAACAAACGCACCGCGTACTCATGACGCACCGTGGAAGGAAATTCACTTCTTTCGGTCAAACATGTCCAGAGCCTTTAATTTTCGTCTGAATTTGAATTATTTTGTTTTAATTTAAAGTTAATTAAATTCTAAAGAGCATGATGCTCCGAAATGTTGTCTCCTCTATTTGTTTATTAATCATTTTTCCACTCAAAGTATGGAAAAAGTAAAATTTGAACTTAACAATTTTTTGCACTTTTATAACTGATTAGGAAAACTTTAGATTCTCTATAATGAATATTTAGGGATTTATACAATACCAATAATTTGTTTATTATTTCCTTTATTTGTTATAAGCCAATTTTGTGAACAAATTGACAAATAGTCTTATTATCGGGAAAAAAGTTTTTAGCTAAAAATGCTTCACATTAATGTAGGAGTGACATTTAATAACAAAACTAATTGAAAAGTTTATAATAACTATTGTTTTAAACCATTATTGTGGCAAAATATTAGAATTATATATTTTTCAAACTATAATATCCTTCAATCTCCAGAACGACTTCAGGTATTCCTCAAAATAATAAATATTCAATAATATTTGATAAAATATAACAATATAAATTTTTGTAAACAAATTAGATAAACAAATTCGAAATTTTGACCCTTCGCCTAGAAAATTCCTTTTTTCACTGGAAATCTTTTAAACTATTGGACAAATCACTGCTAATCACAAAAATATTAGAAAAGTTAAGAATAACCACTGCTATTAACAATTCTTGTGACAAAATATTTAAACTTAAGGTTTTATCAAATGTAAACTTTCTTTGATGGTCAAGTCGAAAGTATGAAAAGATTTTGTGTTGAGTGAATCTTAGCATACAGTGTTATAATTCATTCCGAATCTATTGCGATTGAAAACCTAACCTTTTCCAAGGGAAACTGCCTGAAACTGAAAAAAATGATTTATAACAATGCTTATTGTTAACTTCTTAAATATTTTTGTGACTAGCAGTTTGAAGTTTAACAGCCTAAAACATTTTCAATACAAAAAAAATCTTCTAGGCGAAAGGGCCAACATTTTGAATTTGTTTATCTAATTTGTTTACAAAAATTTAAATTGTTCTATTTGATAAAATATTGTTGAATATTTATTATTTTAAGGAATACCTGAAGTCGTTCTGACGATTGAAGTAAATGATCATTTGAAAAGTTTCAAATTCTAATATTGCGCCACAAAAACTGTTTACAACAATTGTTATCATAAAGTTTTAAATTAGTCTTGTTATTACATGTCATTACTACGTTAATGTGAAGCACTTTTTGCAAAAAAATTTTTAACTATAATAAGACTATTTGTCAATTTATTCATCAAATTTGTTTATAATAAACAAATTGAATAATAAACACATTATTTGTATTCTATGAGTCCCGAAACATTCATTTAAGACAGTATAAAGTTTTCCTGATCCGTTATTAAAGCTTTAAAAAAATGAATTTCCTCCCACTATGCGTCATCAGTACGGTACATTTGTTTATAGAGTTTAATATTTTATAGTCTGTTCATTTTAGAATTGAGGTTTGCAATAATATAATTAACTATTTCATTCAAAATATCATTAAAATAAAATTTTTTAAATAAAATTATTAGGGGTTGAATGCAGCGAGAAAAAAGCTTTCAAGAA
This sequence comes from Belonocnema kinseyi, assembly GCF_010883055.1. NCBI lineage: Eukaryota > Metazoa > Arthropoda > Insecta > Hymenoptera > Cynipidae > Belonocnema > Belonocnema kinseyi. The sequence continues at coordinate 89,749,192 of NC_046660.1, forward strand.
TAAGCAACAACTAAATTATTGAAATATATAAATGTATATATGATGTTCGGTTGAATACAAATAAATCTATACATTTTATTATTATTAAATCAATTTTCTTATTTATCAGTCTTGTCATTGACTATTTACCAAATTATTCCCTCAAACATTTTAATTACAATTACCACTACTTTTAAAAAATATTTCCTTCAAAACTTGAAATTTCTAAGATTTTAAAGGTACAAATATTCTTTACAATGCAACTTAAGTTTTAGTCTTACATATTTTAATTATTATTTTATTGATATTGGATATAAGTGATGTATTTTTTTATTAATTCTTCTGATCATATATATGTTTTAAATATTTTTGTCATTGAGGTCTTAAATATTATTAAGTTTTGCATTAGCTACATTAATAATTTTAATAATTTTAATTTTAATAATTATAATAATAAATAATTTGTTTAACTTCAATAAGTAATAAAATCAATAATGTCAGCAAAATAAATCACAGAAATATAAAGTTCGATCTACTTTAAATGTACCTCAAAATTAAATTTTATTCATAATAAACTACATATTTTCATCACTTTTTCTTTCTTCAAATAATTATTAATAGTTACGCTTATTTTTTCATCCTTTTTCTCTTCATTTTCAAGCAGCATCAAGTTTTAATTATTTTTCTTTTTCTTAATGTGATTCAATACAAATATCAGACCTACTTTTTGTGGCGCCATCTGCTGGATTAGTTTGACCGAAATTTCCCCTTCGGATCGTAAGAGAACAGAAAAGTGGGGGCGATGCATGGGTATTATAATATTTTAATCGGTTTGAAAGAACTAATTCGAAAGCATCCAGGAATTTCGTAGGGTTTTAAAGATATCATAAGATTTTCTAATATCTAGCAATTTATGTGAATTTATTTGGAATTTATTCTGCATTAGTTCACATTCTTTCGAATTCTTTGAAATACTCTTAAATTTACTAAATTATTCTGAACTCACTCAATTCAATGGATTTTTAGAATTCTTTTGTTTAATTCTTTCGTGAATCTTTTAATTTTTCCTTGCATTTCTAGAGATTTCGTCATATTATTTTGAATTATCTTGAATTTTTTAAACTCATTTCAAACTTTATGAATGCAATAAATTTTTTTATACATTTTTTTAATCGTTTTAAATTCAGCTCAGAGAAAAAATAAAAAATTTATCATTTTACATATTTAAAATTGTTCTATTCCATCTAAAAAAGATTCTACATTAAAAATGTTACCAGATTAGAATTTTCGTCTTGAAATTTCAAAGTAAATTTTGTGAATGAAGTTTTGCGGCTAACCAGGTGTTCTTAGCCTAGACATTACTATAAAATCAATAATGTGTATAATTGTCACTTAGTATCACTGGCCCATCATACTTTTCCAGTATTTTATTGCACCTAAGCGCATTACTCTCGTTTACGACTCTCGAAAAGATGTGGAATTACGATAGTCGAGCTATAGTAGATTTCTATAAAAGTAAGGCTTATATCTGGATTCAGATGTACCAAACAAACAACGAACACGTGCACCCTATCACCAAATCAAGATTATTCCCAAGTAGAACTGAGATTACCGTTCGTCAATCTGACTTTTATAGACTATATGCATCCCCATATTCCATCTGCGACCCAAAGCAAAAAATAGAGCAATTGTATGAAATCCGAACATTCATATCAATAAAAGTGACACACCAAGCACTTTTCCTAAACTGAGATATAATCTTCATATATACTACCATGCTAAACCTGGCATTTTCTCTCCAAATATATTATTTTCGAGGGTCACATTTTGCCATGCCCATAAATTAAGGTAACATGTGTGGATTTTTAAACAATACTCCACATATATCCGAATATCTTAATGCTGATTGCACTATCGAATAACTATTTACGCCCCTTGATACCTAAAAAAAGACACGACGATGCTCATAATCTTTGCTGATTCAATCTAAAATCATCTAAATCAACACCTGCATTATTTCTATTATTTTATAGAGTTTTTTATATTTTCCATCATTTGGCCGTAAAAATTTAACGCACCATATTGGTGTTTAATACAAACTGTTCAACCTGATGAGGTTAGCGACCCAAGCGCAACGCTGTACAATATGTGTTGAATTTTTACCCCCGACTGACCGAAATTATAAGAAAAAACTCTGTGGCCAGTAAATCATGGGGGTGATCTAAGGAAATCTAACATTATCATTAGTAATACTAATATTAATAATAATAAACGACAAGTGTTCACAGCTAAAAAATTCCGTTTGCAATATGAATTTGGTTAGGACAGATGCTTTTTTTTATTGTATTCCTGTTTTCCTCAATCAGTTCCGATTATTATTGCATTTTTAAAAGCATATAATAATAAAGGAAAATAATACAGTGTACGTTCTGTTAATAGCCGCTCAGTATGTGCCTGTGACCTTCACATGTATTTTCATGTAAATGTAGTTGTGTCAGGCGCGAGGGTTGTTTTGACTTTTCAAAAATGTCAAAACAACGCACTTCTCTAAAATAAGATTATTATGATTTTTTTACTTTAAATATATTTTAAATTTAAAGTATCATATTTAAATTTTCAATAATATAAATGAATTTTTTTAATAGAGTTTTGCTGATTTTGTAATTTTCCAAATAAAGTGTAACAGATAAGAATTGACACAATGATATGAATATAAAAACTGGTTATGCTTTCCTCATCAATGCTTTTAGTGGCACACATGATGGATAAAAAGATATATTTTATACAGCCCTATCAAGTGTGTACTTAATGAGAGTGTATGGTAAATCCTATGTAGATAAATAAACGTTTATTTTTCGGCCTGCTGGCCTTAAAAAATTGACTTCCTTACACTTCCATTTTTTACAGAATTTTCTTACAACTACCTCTTATAGCCTAGCCTTTCTCGCCTCGCAGGCATGTCGCTACTTTCTCGCTGTGCCTCGCATTGCCAGCCTCTGCCTCCGCGGTTAACACCTAATACTTATCTACTATTTACAATATTTACAGTTTTCTTAAACCTACTTCCTCTTCTATTTACAATCTTTCCTTCTACATTCCTCTTCCTCCTTCCTTCTCTCCTTCTCCGTCTTACCCAACACCCCCTTTACCCATGCTACTACCCTTTTGTCACTACTTTCAAAAAACAGTACCATCATGCTTATCCCACTCTTTTCCACCTCTACACACTCTTCTAACCAGTACTCAACTTTTGCATCCCCCTTCCTGCACAATTCACACATTCTCTTATCTCTAGAAAACCAGAACCTATTAAAATCTGTATGTCCTATAAATAATATATGCAATTCTTTGGAAATAATCTTACATCTGTAAATTTTACATGAAGTACTTGAAATAAAGAAATAGACTTTAACATTTTTGACTCCTGATATTAGTTTCAGTAAAAATAATTAAATTGTTAAAATATATTTCAATTACAAAAATTTTAATTTCAAGAAGGAGTGAAGTCTTTAACCTTCCTAGTTTATTATATAAAAAAGTCATAATAATTAAAAGATTATAAAAATTAGATGACTTTCCCCTTTTAAACCTTGCAAAAATATATTTTTTTAAATTTCGTATCTTGTTGAACAGCTTTCAGTTTAAAATTTTCAAAATTACATTATTTTAAATAGAAATTATTAAAAATGAACATGTTTGGATTAAAATTATTTAAAATAGAATAATTTTATATCGAAACATTGAAAATAGTTTGATTTAGTTTTAAAATTTTTTTAATTTATCGTTTCAAAATAATTGTACTTTATGGTTAAAAAAAATAAAATCAGTGCTGAGTTAATTGAATAATTTTAACAGAGAATTTCCAAAATTGCTTGCATAAAATTGGGAAATTCAACAAACTTTAAATAATTGAAAAAAATCTCAATTCAAAGTATTCGATATTAAACAGCCTTTATTCTTATCTGTATCAAGTTAAGTAATTTTACTACTGATCATTTAAAACTGAAATAATTTTAAAACTTAGAAGTGGATCATTACCAAACTTAGAGTGTTTAAAATAGTGAACTCTTTAATTTGAATTGATAATAAGTGGTAAAATATTAAATTTATAGGATTATAGCGTAACATTTAAAGTCACAGTTTTCAAAGCGAAAAAACGAAACATTTTTATTTCTTTTATCAAAATTTAGTGTTTTATATTTAAAGTAATGTAAACTTTTGTAAAATCATTGAATATTCTGAATTTCTTGTAATTGTATGAATTCTTTGAATTAACTAAATGCACAAAAATCTCAGAACTTCTTTGCATTCCCTTTATGTTATGTTTGTTATTTCCCTAAAATTTACAAATATTGATTAAAATATTTTAAAAATTTTTAACAATTCAAACTGAATGAATGAAGCTGCACTAGATTAATTCATCTTTTCAACCATTCGAGGATTACAGGATTTTGAAGATTATTAAACAATTAGAGATATTATTATCAAAATTAAAAAAAAATCTTTACTAATACTAGAAATGTTTTGTTTTCTTGTAAATTAATCCTGTCGAAAGGTTTTATGATTCTCCTGTAAGATTTGGTTGATTAGACAATATTAACTTTTGTCTTTGCTTCTAATGCCTACTTGTGATAAAATCTCATATTTAAATCAAACACATATTTTAATCTAATAATTAGGTAATCAAAATAAGAAATGCGTCATTAACGCGTGTAACGTGCTGTTATTGATGATTGTTAATGAGGTAAATACTAAATTCCTATATTATATATTAATTTTTTCTGGAATTTAAAAGTTTTCGTGATCTACTTTGAATAGAAAGGTAGAAAAAACGTTTATATATTAAAGAGTGTTTGATTTACAAGTTTTAGCCATATTAGCTAGTTATAAAAAAACGTATGAAGTACTTAGATAAAAAAAGTGGTCATAAAAGCAGCAGAAAGTTAAAGAGAATCTGACATATAAACTCCGAGGGAGGAGTACAACTTTTTAAGATTGTTTCAAAGATTTCAACAATCAAACTCATAAAGTTTCCTGGGATTTTTTACTATGCGCTTTTAGATTTACACACTTTTCCTCTAGATTTCTATTTATGGTGTAGATCAGGTTTTGAAAACTAAGCGCAATTAAAATAATTCAATAAGTACTGCATTGTCTTAATTATCAACTCGGAAATATTTATGGAATATTTCTTCGATTTCTTTTTGAAAATTCTTGAGTTATCAAATGTATGATCAAATTAAAAATATCTGTGTTAAACGAGAAATAATTACATTAATACAAAATGGTTCTTGGGAAGGAGACAGCGATGTACAACTTTTTAAAAAGCGTATTGTGTTCTAATGTCTAAAATTTCTGTTTATCTCTCTCAAAAAATGAATCGAAACCTTGTCAAAGAAGGTTAAAAGGGGAAATATTAATTTTGTTCTCGATTTTTTGTGTTAAATGGGATTTTCTTAATTCAAGAATGGGAAAAACCACATGGAAAGATGGAAAGTACAAAAGTGAAATTCTACGGAAATTCTGTTGAGTTTTCTATACCCCTGATCGATTCCGGAAGTCTCGAACGTCGTCCCAACATAATCTGTTTGCATCAGGTTCAAAGTTATCTTATAGCTTAAAAATTCAATTATTTTGTTAAAAATTATTTTCTGTTTTTGTTAAAAATGATTAATTTTAACTGAAAATTTTTATTTTTAGTATAAAATTTAACTATTTGGTTGACAATTCATATATTTTGTCGGTTGAAAATTAAACTATTTTGCTGAAATTGCAATAATTTTGTTTGAAATGTTACGAATTTAAAGCTTCTTATATTAAATTCTATATAATACTCGCACCTATATTATTTTTATTCAAAAGAATTCATTTCCTACTATTCTATAAATAAAGCAGTATTTTTGCATAAAGAGTCCCTTTTAGTTTCTTCTGAGCTTGAATTCGTCACTTTTTCACTTTTTCCAATTACATTATTCTATGGCAGCCCTCGTGATGCGTTCTGAATTATTTTACCGAGATTGAAAATGCACGTAGGAAAAGCCCCGTCCTTTACCGAAAGGACTAACGCTTCTGATCAAATTTTGTACCAAATTCACAAGAAAATCGCAGAGAACACTTCTGAATTGACTAGATGGAATCGAGTTTACGTCAACCATAGTAGTGTACTTGTTCAGAACATCGGCAAAGGAAAAAGTTTTGAAAAGTGTCGAAATTCCCCTCGGGTCACGAAAATTTCATAGAGTATAGAAATTCCTTCAAGGCGTTCCTTTCACAGTCACTATCGTCTAAACGCAAGAACGAATCTTTCCATCTTTGGTGATTCATCACCTATTACTTTTTTGTTGTAGTCCATCTAAAATATTTAACGCCTGACAAGGGCCACGAGCTGATGTGGTCTTAGGTTACTTTTTACGAGCCCAAATAAAATCTTTTGGTTGACGAAAGTGCGGATAAAAAGTTGGATTAAATTTGAAGGTCCCTGAAATCACATTTCATTGATTTAGGGAATTTTTTCTCTCCTGAAGTCATCAGTAGGAATAAAAACATCGTATCAAAAGAATTCATACATGGAAGAATGATCTCTCAGGTTTGTCAATTTTTTCATTTATGATTCAATATTCTAAAAAACGTTTTGATTTTTTTTATGAAAAGTGTGGGGTTTTGTACAAATTATAATAATTCTCAAACTTCTAAAATGTTTTCATATCAGAATTATTATTATTAGCACTTCTTGGGACTAGTCTTATAAAAAGAATATAATACATACATGCATACTTGACTAAAGAATATGATTTCATTTTATTCACTATAAAATTCTTGTAACTTGTAAATTGACACATTAGATTATGTTGACAAAGTATTAGAAGACTTTATTGGTTTAAGAAAAATACGATTATAGTCGACTTTATTCATATTTTAGCCAAAATTTTGTAAAAAGGGCAAGTTAGAGAAAAGTGATAACAGACATTGTTTCAGAAGTTTTCAAGTAGAACAACTTTCCTATTTCAACTTATTTTTTAATTCGCCTCGCGCCTGAAAAAATGACAATTTAAATTTTCTTTAAAAATAAATTCAATTTAATCTTCTTCAAGGTGCGCGTATGGGATAATCTCGTCTGGGATATATGCATTATTTTAGTACCAACTTTAAAAGAATAAGAAAAAAAAATGAAACGTGGGCTGTTAAAAAAAATGTAGTTTAAAGATTTCAAAATTGAGCGAAAATAATGTATAAGAATGAAAAAAGAGTGAAATATCTATGTTGCAAAGTTGCAAAATTGCAGCAATTTCTTTGGGAGATGACATTCATATACCGAAAATCTAAACTTTTAATGAAAATAATTGAATTTTAAATAAGATACAACATTTTTTAACAATTTTATGTTCTGTTTATAAAAAAATTTAGCTTATATTAACATTTTAAACTGTACATTGCGTATTTCAAACAAAAACGTTAGGTTTAAAATAACATTTAAAATCTAATATCATATACAGGGTGATTTTTTTAACTTGAAACTTTCTAATATCATTTAAGATTTCGAACTTGCCACCATCCTCAACCCTAGGGGGCCGTGTGGGGGAACCGGTTTTAACATTATTGTATGTACTTCTCAGAGTGATTAAATTTTGATTTATAACATTTTTTCATAGAGTGCCTATTTTTCGAGATATTGAAAGTTTCAAGTTAAAAAAATCAACTTGTATGTTAAGGAAGTTCACCAACAGTTACAAAATTAGGCCTATAGGTAACTTTTCTCGGTACTATAGAGTATATAAAAAATATTAAAAAAGATAAATTCTCAACGCTAAAAATATTCCCCAAATTAATATTGTCGAGAATTCTCGAAAGTTCTTAACAACCTTCGTTTAATTTGCCCACAAAGAAGGTTACAATTTAACTTGGTCGTTTTGGATAAGATCAATAAATCCAGGTTCAAATGAAAACGAACAATCACAAAGCTCCTAGCTGTGTAACAGTTACGACGAGATTACTGAATTTACCGTGCTTCTCTAAGCAAGGTTTTAATATAATTGCATAGCGCTTCTGGACGATGTCATAAAAGCTCGCTCCCAGTTTGTTACATATTCAAGAAGCCTTTAAACATGTTGATAGAAAAAAGCTTGTCAGAAAATCATTATATATAAACGGCCGGTTTTATATCACAGGAAGGTGGCAGACCCTCGGAATTGTCATTATTCGAGGTAGGCTTGACGTGCTTGAAAATTCCTGAAGAGAAATATCCTAAATCTTTTCGCGAAAACGTCCTGTCACTTTTCTTGCACGCGACCAAGTAAGTAGGTATATACCACTAGTGAGTAATACCTTAGGAGTGTTAACTTGGTGTTTTTCCCAGAAAGGATTCTTTGAACTTTTACTTATTCTGAGTTTTCCAGCAAAGCACAGGATGTGCAGAGGGTAAAGATCAAATCCGCCTAACGGTGAATGAGTTCGACCTTCCCCGAAAAGTTACACGAGAAGGGGAAAATAAGAAAAGAGAAAGATAAAGGTAGAGGAAAAATGAGGCAGTCATAAGTTCCTGTTCCAAAAACAGGGGATAGGAAAGAGAGTAATAGGTTTGTTTCCTCTCGTTATTATTTCCCCCTACATTCCTTTATCCCTTGCCCTTAGTTTCGATCTCTGTCGTTCTCTCTGTTGCTCTTGAGCGCCGCAATACTGAGAGTGAGAGAATTTTCGGGGGTGCCTGTTGCTATAGCAACCATCCGGGGCTAAATGCCTGACGATAGATTTAACCGGCCACACTTGACGATACCGTTACTCAGATATCTAGACATAGCTACGCATGTGCAATTGTGTAATGAATCAGTGAAATCATGTTCGTCGAATTTCTTTACCGACGTCCCGCTTTTGGCAAAGAATTTGACCTAGTCAGCATCCCTCGCCATGTTGCATATTTGCACGATGGCTCCTTTCCAAATGCATACTTATACATCCAGGTTTCTATAAACGCACATGAGGACTAGCGCATAGAAGTTACATGTAAGCAACACTTGTAGCGCAAAGCACGGATTTCTAGCAATTTTTCGGGTAGAAAATTGCAGAAAAAGGAATTTGATATTTGGTTCTTTACAGATCGACAATAAAGTTTTATGGGAGAATATATTAGAATGGCTGAAATAATAAGATCTTGAAGTCATAGTAAGCGAGAGGCTAATGTCGAGAAATAATATTATCGTTAGCTTATATTGCGTCTTTCGAATCTTGCAGAATGAAAGTTTACGAATTAAAAATCGGAACAAATACACAGTCTAGCGGTTCATGAAACACCGAAAAATCCGCGGGAATTTAATTTAAGATCATATGGATTTCTTTCTTCGGTCGCCAAAACTACATTTTCTCTGCTTTATCTTTTTTTTATTGTTTAGTCGATAATATGTGATGAGGATAATCTGATTGCCTAACGTTCATATATGACACCGTCAAGGTTATTCGATGTTCGATGATTACTAAGTTCTTTTAATGTTAATTATACGACAGTTAATTTTCTTTTCATTGAAGTAGCTATCATAATTTTCGATAAAAGAAACCAGAAAGAAAGATATATTGTCAATTATTTAAGAAGATATTGCCAAATAGAAAAAATTTCAATGTTTTTTAAAAATTAATATAAAGTCTAATCTAATAAACATTACAAAAAGTTGATACAGAAAAGTTGGAAAACTTGTAAGGGATTTCATCTTTAGGAAGATAATAATAAAAATCTGCCCACTACGCGAACATATTCTCATTGTGCGCTACGCGCGCGGCTTGCAAGTTTGAGCGCGCCTATGGCGCGTGACTGTTGGTTCTCGCGCTTCGCGCTCGATGATGTATTTATCTCCCGCTTCGCACTCCAATATATATTTACCTCCCGCTACGCGCTCGGTCTCTATATTTTCGCACTTTCTTGCGCAGACATTTTAAAATTAAGACTCAAAACATCCACCAGTGTAATTTTTTGATTGTGAATTCTGTTTTGTTGAAAGAGCTCAGCTCGAGAGTTTGAGTGCACTTATGCACCTACGCAACGCGACTAATGGCTATCGCTCTCCGCGCTCGGTCTTTGCATTTCTGCAGCATTCGTGCACATACCTTTTAAAATAAAAGGTCAACTGATCGACAAGTGTAATTTTGTGATTGTGAAATCTCTTTTGTTAAATCTCTTTCGGCTTTAACGAACACATTCTCATCGCGTATCTTAGCTTCGCACTCGATTCAGTCTAAAATATCAACTTTTCTACATTGTACACAACATTTTTATATCAAATGTAATACATTTTTTATGTAACTCTGCCTGCATCGATATTTGTGTAAAATTTATCCTGTGAAGTTAATTTTTGTTGCAGAGAATCTTTCGTCGAAAATCGATGTAAAGTTTATCTTCTGTTTTTCTGTGTGGGATTCCTTATTCAGACATTTCAGAATAAAGCACAAATTGTACTTATCATGATTATTTTAATATTTGTTTCAAATTTTGCTTTAAATTGTATTCTAAGATGCACTGAAACATATTTCAATCAATTTATATCATTACAATTCATAATATGCATAAAAATTGAACCATACTAATTCTTATTTCCTTTTGTTTATGATTTTTAAAATATTTTTTATCTTGTTTTTTACGATTAAAGAAAAACTGTTGTGCATCTGCATATGGTCTGATACAGGAACCTATATAGGGTCCTATATAGAATCCTTTGTCATCTTTTGCCTTTTCTGTCCTTTTTCCAAAAATTAAATTTTTTTATTTTTAATCTTATTTTTTACGATTCGTCCTATCGAAAACTGTTTAATAATATATTTAAAGATATTTTTAGACGAACAACTTTTGTCTGTTAATTTTAGTTTGTAATTATGTCGCTTTTTCAAAAAAAAATTGATATATTTATTTTGAATGTTATTTTTTACGAATAAAGCAAAAACTACGTGTCCTATCAAAAATTATAGTTTTTTTTTGAATAAACAAGTTTTGTCTCATTTTTTTCGTAGCTTGTATCGTTAGTCCAAAAATGTTCTATTTTTTTATTTTAAATGTTGTTTTTTACGACTAAAAACAAAAACTACGCTTCCTATCGAAAAGTGATTTATTAAAAATTTGTAGATCTTTCCAGGGAGCGCAATTTCAGCTTATTTATTTTTTCGTATCTTGCATAGTTTGACCAAAAAATGAAATTTTTGGATTTGTCATTATTTTTGGTACGATAAAATTTTGAATTTTTCGACCAAATTAAAAAAGTTTTCATGATAAACTTGTAGGTCTTTCAAAAATCAACGTTTTACTTTTCTTGATTTTTTTGATATCATGCGTTGTTTGGCTTAAAATGTTCATTTTAGTTTTTGTTCTTTTTTGGATTTTGAAAATGCTCTAACTCTAATCATTTTCTTTTTATAGAAGAAAGTCATGATAATAAATTGTTTGAGTTTTTAAATACTATGAATCACCGTACATAGAATTTTGAAATCTTGAAAAAATGTGGTTTCAAACATTTTTGGTATGATCAAATTTCGAATTTTCGACGTTTCGACCAAATTAAAAAAGTTGTTATGATAATCTTGTAACTTATTTTATCAATTAAAAAAAATTAATTCAGCAGAAAACATAATTAAATTTTCTCAACATATTAAACAAGGTTTGATCTATTGGATTTTATTTAATTATCGAGAAACACTGAAATTGCAACTACTTCTGCAAAATATTCTTGAAAAATTGATAAAATGTATCAATTCTCGCTTATATAATTAACATCAAAGGAATGTAAGCAATCATCGGTGGTGTCATATAATGATCAGCATTGTACTTTCGATTAATATTTATCACTTTATTTTTTAATGAATAATTACTTTTACACAATATAAATTTTGTTGTAAATTTTGTATATGTACATTACGTTAAATTCACCATTTCTATACATTAAATTGGGACAAATTATGAAAAGGCTAAGCACCTGGTAATATATTAATATATTTATTTACATTTAAGTTACTTGTTATCATTTTTATTCAGAATCTAATGAAAAGTTGCAAGAAAGTTTAAAATTCAAAAAAATTCTCCAGCCTCTTTTACAAGAGTCATTTTTTGTTAGGTTTTTTTTAAAAAGATGCCTTCATTTTATTTTGATAATTTCTTGTGCAATAATGAAATGCGCCATATGCACGAAACAATATGATTTAAAATATTGTTCCTTTACAAAATTTCAACGAAAAAGACCTGTTACTCTTTTTAATATGTTGTCCAGTCTGGTTTGCGCAAAAAATAAAAACATGCGGAAAGATTGCGAGAAGAAAAAACATGTAATTGTTATACTCTAAAGGCTTTCAAACCACCACACATAAGTGTTTAAATTAATAAATGCCTGATTACATTTGTAGAAGTTTTAACCCCGAGTAATTTAAAATTATTTAATTTATAAAGTTTTAATTAAATGATTCCACTACGATTATTAGTTCTATAAGGTTTAAATGTGAAACTTAAAATCTTTTCTGTAAGACTCTTTTGAATACAAAAGTCGGTAGCGTTTTCCATATCCAGAAATTTTTTAAAGCAATATTATAGATGTCTTTTTCTCATTTGAAAAAATTTAGCATTATAATAATATTATCTTCGGCAATAATAAAATTCAAAAAATTTAATTTTTATAAACACATGATTTTTAAGAAAATAAAGTTTTTTTATGTTTCGTAAAAAATAATTTTAGTGAAGATTTTTGAATGTACACGATTTTGCGATGACTATTAAAAAATGTAATAAAAAGAAGTTTTTTTTAATGACATAAGGAAAGAAATTGTTGAAATGTGCTTCATGATTGTACAACTAACAATGCAAATATTATTTTTAAATCAATTTTACACATAATTTTCATCAAAATTGTTTTTCATGTTTCATTAAATTCATTTACGCGTTTGAAAGAAATTGAAACTAATTTCAAATCAGAGAAAATATATCCGGAAGGCTTTTAAATTTAGATATCTAAATTTGGAAACTTTCATCTTCCTTGAATTCATGTGATTGCAAACACTTTAAAATTGACAATTGACCAAATTATTTAATCAAGATATTTATTGTACAGAAATTTATTCGAATAGAATAAATTTGATTCCATATTTATCAATAAACCTGAAAAGTTTAAAATATTTATCAATAAATTTACTTCCGTGATCTTCTTCCTAAAATAATTATTTTCAATTTGAATGAAAAACCTCTATATTTGCTAGAAATGTTTGGTAGGCCTGTAAGAAAATTACAAGTCGTTAAACTAAGATCATTCCTCAGAGAAACTTTCCATTTTCACCTGGTCGAATTTGTATTATAACATGAACTTGACCAAGTAAAAACGGTAAGTTCCGGTCAGGCGCCAATCTTTGTTTTCATTTTTGTATGCAGTTTATTATTTTAGAAGAAATCTACATATATTGGAGATATTTCTCAACTGAAATTAATCTTTTTTTTTAATTTTTAAACTTCAAATAATAATTTTTTCGAAATCATTGTTTTCTATTACAAAGTTATCTTACGGGAAAAACAGATATCTCAGTAAGTTATTAAATGTTCTTTCATAAAACGCATCCAGAATTATTTTGTATGTCTATTAACATTCTCTATATTGATCTAAAATACTCCACAAGATATAATTACAGTGGCCTACTATTTACGTCTTTCTCTATTGACAATGAGAATTCAACTCGGTTTCAAGTGGAAGAGGAATGTTTTGAGCAAACACCAAGCTTACTTTTTTAATTTTTATTTCCTTGTTGTCTTTTTATTTATTTTCAAATTCAATAAAATAATAAAACTTCCAAAAAGAATGTCCACTTTGAAATCAAACTATTTAGTTTTATATAAGAAAATGTATTTGGAGAAATGTAAAAAATTAAAACCTCCTAAATTTCAATACTCTGTTAAAGGAAATAAATTATAGTTTATTTCCAGCTTTAAAATGTACATTGCTTGACATTTCCTATAAAATTAATGTATAGAATAAGTAGTACTGGAAATGGATTATCATTTTTTCTCCTCATCGTCAATAAAGAAATTGCAGACTGAAATGAGAAGCGAAGCGTTTTAAAATACGCTTCGAATTTCGCAAGGAATTTTTTAGGCATCTAAAAGGATTCCCACTTGGCCAACCTTAATAGATGGTATACCACGAATATATATTTACTGCATATACATGAGTTTCGCTTGTGAGAAATCTTGTTTACAAAGTGTTTTACCTCAATCCTGACTCACATCAACGATCCGCTACGTTCGTCGCTGCTGGATATTACGCGCCTCATAGGACAGATGGGTTACGTTATCGAATATTCCATCACCATGTTTTTCAAATACTATCGACAGAAGCATAGACTACCATCAAGCCTTTTTAATTTTAACTAAGATCTCATCTTTTAGTTTTTAATCTCGTTCACTAAGAAGCTCTCCAATTATTTCTCCTATATTAAAAAATACATATTCTACCGCCAAAGGAAAGGCATATTAGGTTGATGGATCAGTTTCGGTGCAATTACATGATAAGATTAAAAAAATATAAATGAGCGATTTTATTTTATAAGTAAAGATTCTAAATGCGTACATTGAAAATTCATCTTTTTATTTAAAATTAAAATAATTGGTTGAAAGTTAAAATACTTTGTAAAACAGACATTTTGAAAGTTAGATATTCTATTCTTCGTTAAAAATTGACCTTTTTTCTTGAAAATTCAAATATTTGGTTAAAAATGTATGCATTTTTTGCAGATTCGACTTTCCTGGTAGAAACTTAATTTTATTAATTGAATATTTCACTGCTTGTTTAGTAGTTGATTCACTTTAATAAAAATTCATTTTATTAGTTAAAAATTAATTTGTTTGGCTCAAAATTGTTTTTTGTCTTATATTAATTTTGTAAAATGAAAATTTAGCTATTCTGTTATTCGTTGAAAATTTAAAGTTATTAGTGAAAAATGCAACAATTTTTTAAAAAATGTAACAATTTTTTAAAAAATGTATGTATTTTGCTGTAAATTTATATTTTAGCCAGAAAGTTAATCTTCTTATTTAAAAATTCAACTACTGGATTAAAAGTTGAACTACTTTGTTAAAAATTATGTTTGTAAATCAAAAATTCAAATATACTTTGGTTAAATTTATTTTTAATTGATCTTATTTGATAAAATTGGAACATTTTTGGTTAAAATACGAACAAATGTGACCATTTGTTTGAGAATTTATTGATGTAGCTTCAAAATTCAACTATTTGGTTAAAAACGTATCTATTTTTTTGTTGACAATCTATAACTCTTGCTTAAAAATTCAATTATTTAGATACAAATTAAACATTTTGGTTCCCAATTAATTTTTTTTAACGAGAATTCAACGACTTGGTAGAAAAG
>NC_046660.1:89764636-89766407 GCF_010883055.1 Belonocnema kinseyi
ATATATCATAAGCGAATATTCGCTCCATTTCTGTGTTAAAGATAAATGTTTGATTTATAGTTGATGAGGATAAAGTGACACAATTTATTAATTAATATTATAATTATCGGTTTTATTTTCATGAAGCAAACTCATACAAGGTGCCAAAACATTAATATATCACACAAAGTCTTCTTCTTCATCTGATCTGAAGTTTTGGAAAGAAAGTATAACAAAATCAGTCAATTAGTACGTTATGAAATATTATCAGAAATTTAATTTATTACTTTGTTACCATGGGAAAATTGTAATAACTCGACGATTTGTATGTATATTATAGCTCATATTTTTGTGCAACATAAATATCTGAGAATCTTTTTGTTACTCTATCGACTAACACCAAAAGTATATGTATTTTTGGTACCCTTATATTTTTCACATTATAAAAAATATTATAATTATCTCGATTATAAACTATAAAAAATATTATTCAGGTGAGGGTTTGATAAAGGACCTTATCGAAACCCCTCCGTTGTGAATTATTTTTGATGACTTGTTGATCAGTCTATAATTAAGTATAACAATCAGCAGTGAAATGTTCGGAAATTCGATGGAGGAACTACCGAAGCAACAGCAGCAACTTTTGCACTTCCAAAGTTTCCTGTTTAAATTGAATTGTAGCACCTTTTTGTAAAGAAAGTTTAGAGTCAATCCACTAAAAATGAATAAAGTATGAAACCTGAGGTAAACTTGGATGGTACTCCCAAGTTTCTAAGTTTCCCCTAATAAAAATGCTTCCCACACGTGCTAAAAACATCGAAAATCATCCCATAGGTAGAGTATTTCATATTTTACAAACTTTGAAATATTTAAGTTTGACGAAATATTAAAAGAAAACATCTTATATCTACTGCAGTTTAAGGATTTGAGAAGATAACAGTTTCCTCTTTTGAAACAGTTCTAGCACAAAAGTATCTCTTATCTGATTATTATTTAAAACTTAACGTGCAATTTAAGTTGTAAGTGGTAAAAAGAGCGCATTTTAAATCCGGAGTTCCCTTTTTAATCTGATATAAATGTCGCGATGCACATTTAAATTTCTTCCTTTTCAGTATATGTATCTGCAGTGAAAAAAGGCAGATTATGTATCAAAAGCGAGCAGAGAGATATTCCTGCTTTATGGAATTTTGTTTGCGAGGTTTTGAATGTTTACTGGTGACATTTTCATATTGCTGAATACTGATAATGCAAAAAAACGTCTGTATTCGTTTTGACGAATTCACTTTTTACTTCTTTTAACTCAAAATGATAGGTTTCTTTTAAAATTTTGCTTAGATTATCATTGGGGTTGTTAAAAAAATACGTCACGCTATTTTAAAAACCTTTTCCTGCTCTCCCCTTCTTCAAAACAGATCATCATACAAAGTTTAAACCCCTCAGGGTGACGTCACAAATACGAACACCCACCTCTCCCTCCATGAGAGCCAAAATGTTTTAATATATTTAATTAGATATGAGCCTAAAGTAAATCACCAATCATACAAACATAATATTTTATCAGATTTCACAGGCCCAAATGCTAGCCAAAAACAGAGGAAAACGAGAATAACAAGAGAATACGTAATTTTAAATTAAATATTGTATAGGTAACATATTGAATTCAATGTGAAACGCTTACTATTACAAGACAATATATATACCAGGTGTATACATATGAAACCGGTATTTTTTCAAGAAAAAGACACATTTATTTCAAGAGAATGATAACAAATATTTTATTCAAAGTATGCGC
>NC_046660.1:89766507-89774755 GCF_010883055.1 Belonocnema kinseyi
TGTAAATTTTAAGTATAGTTCCATCAACACAATTTGAAAATAATAAAACATGCATGGGGCCGATAGTGGCCCTGATCGAAATCCCTCCATTGAATTTCTATTTAGCAGCCAGAAAGCTTGGGTAGTTAATAATTCTCACAGGTTTCGTAGTGCTTCTCAAAGCAGTTAGGAGTCATCCACAAAATTTGTAAGACAATTTATGAGTAAGGGAGTCGACGAAATCGCACTGTTTCTTATGATGGTGAGGGGGGCTTCGCAGATCTTACGTATGCAAAATGTTTACTATAAAAAATAGCGAATCCACATATTTTTAGACTTAGGGGTATTGCATTTTCAACAAAATAAATGTAAGTTTAACGAAATTATTAATTGAAAAAAAAAGGAATTTTCAACCAAGAAGGTTCCCTCACAGCAAAAGGATATCCTGGGGATGTTTGGAGGATACGTCAGATGGTTCACGAGATATTTTAATATAATATCGCAGATATCTTTAAACATGTCATAAATATTTCAGGGACATCGACATTTCCGCGTGACATCCCCGTAATGTCCTCTGAATGTCCTCAATAAGATATCTTTTGGGATATCTGAAGGATTTCCTATAGGTATCTTGAGACATACAAAAAATGTGAATTAAACCAATTATGTTGAAAAATTTTGTTTAAAAAAACTGTTAAATTTCCAATAAAATAGATAAAGAGTTGAATTTTCAACCAAGAGAGATTATTCTGTCGACAAAGAAAATAATTCCATCTAAAATGTTGAATTTTCAAGCCAAAGATACGAACTTTCTACCAAAAGTGTTGTTTGAATCTGTTACAATGAATCTATAACCAATTAGTTGAATTTTCTGCAAAAAAGATGGAGTTTTGACTAATAAGATTAGTTTTCTACCAAAAAATACCACTTTTTAACAAAATACATAAGGTTTCCGTTAAAGAAATTTATTTTTAATAATAAAACAATTTTTTAACAGATTAGTTCAATTTTAACCATAAAAGGGTATATTCAGCTAAAAAGATAAATTCTAAACCAAAAAATGCATTTTTAACTAAAAAGAATAATTTTTGTATGAAAAAAATATAAATCTTTAACTAAAAATCTGCCTCCTGTGCACGGGCAAACAGACAGACGGACCATATCCCCATAACTTCATTTTCGACCTGAAATGGTCTCAGAACATGGAGATTCATTGAAAACTCGAGGTGTAAAATTTCGGATGATTCTAATACTTTCCCAATCATAAATTATAAAAATTTAAAAAATGTCAACGAGAATTGAAATAATTATGTTGACAATAAGAAACTAATTTTTAACAAAATAAGTAAGTTTTAACCAAACAAATGAATTTTTAACCAAAAAGAGGAATGTTTCACTAACAGGATTAAAATTCTACAACAAAAGAATGAAATTTCAACAAAAAGCATGCATTTTTAAATAAATAATGTAATTTTTACCCAAAGAAGATAAATTTGGTAACAAAAACAGATGAGTTTAACCAAAAAATACGAATTTTCAAAAACAGATTTTATTTGTTTGTTATGACTTTTGACTGTGGAGATGTAGTAAATAATATGATATTAATGTTTTTTTGGTCTACTAGACTTAACATCAACATTTTTTTAATGTACACTAAAAGAAATTCATTGCTGGTACAGTTATGTTGCGGGTTAGTTCAGCAACGTGCATGGTTTGAATAGACATATCGATGGCTGATCTAACGCGCAATATGATTGTACCAGCAATTCATTTCTTTCAGCGTAGATAATTAATTTCATAAGTTGTGGAAAATCGCTCTAACTCCCTTAATATACGAATCAAAACATCAAAATAAATTATAACTTTCGTGTAAGCAATAATTTAGGATAAATTAATCTTAAAAGTATAATGAATGACGTCGGAATTCAACTTTTAACGGTTGCGAAGAAAATATTATCGTCTGTCCGTAGCTTAGCAAGAGCATCAGACTGGAAATTTGAAAGACCTGAGTTCGGATCCCATCGGAGCTACAGAGATTTATTTCCCAACGTTGAATTTTCAGCCAAAAAATATTTTTCAGTTAATTAAGAAAAAACAATCATCAAAATTGTTAAATTTTTTACTAATATAGTAGAGTTCTCAATAAAACTGTTGTATTTCCAACCAAATGGAATTACTTTTAAACAAATTTTTTAATTTTTAACAAAATAATGACATTTGCAGCAAAGTACAGTACCGACCAAAATTATCAGCCCGCTACAAAAATCGTTCTAAAACATGCATCTCTTGTTTCATGAATTTCGTAGCGAAAAATTAAGTTGAAAATGTTTTTTAAACAAATCTTACGGTATCTTAAATGGCGGGAGAGGAGGTTGAAAACTGCAAAAGAACGCTTCACATACATATTTTGCAGATGACCACTTTTCCTTCTTTAATTTATAAGTTTTTTAATACGAATATCTTTTTCAATTTCATTATTATCTCTATTTGTTTAGATATACATGTGACAACGTGACGCTCTTAAATACTTTATCCGCAAAAATTTAATCTAGCATTTCTGGAATGTTGAAAAAAATCCGATGCGTGAATAATCTAAAAGCTCGAGTGTTAAAGCAATAAAATGACGCGCAAGTGCTATCGCCAATAATTCACTTGAAAGTTTAATTGGCAAATGGTCATATCGAGTTCTGTCCACTTTAAATCGAAAATAATTTCCCAATGAGCAAAGCCGTTTAGATTCTATTGTTGATCAAGTTTCCAATACAAGCACATCATTTTAATGCTTTTAGCCTTCATTGCAATATAATTATAAAATAAAGCGCAAAGTATTCTTGAATTTCAAACGGCGGCAGTTTGACAGTTTTCCATTTTACACATTTCAATTTCAATTAATTGAATTTTGATATTTCCATCTAAAAAAAAGGAGTGTAACGCAATTTATCGAATATTTCACACTCTTTGTTGTTAAAACCTGATCCCGTGCAGAAATGGTGACTCGGCTTTGGTAGGGTGTTAGTTAGTTTGCCCTAATTTTATTATGGCGCTGAATGGGAAATCTGGAAAGGACTCGACAAGAACGTCAAGATTTGTAGAAAAAGCGCCAGCCTAGACCCCCTAACTATATTCGAGCGAGGGTGCCTTTCCATTGACCGACTAAACAGTAAGATCCTTTCTAAATCCTTGCTCTGTTTCTCTATTAATTCCTAATTTGATTAAAGGTTATGTAGTGACGTGTTATTGTTTACGAGATTTCGTAATAATTACTATTAAAGTTCTTCTGCGATTATGAAAATATTAGATTGGAAATGAAATGTTTACACTGTGTAAATGAACAACAAGAAATGTTTAATTAGTATGAAAAATCTATTTTATTTATTATTGTTGAATCTCATTGCAGAACTCTAATTTCAATTATACACATTTTTACACAATGAAACTAAACTTTTATATACTTCTACACTTATGTTTTCTTACACCAGATATTAAGATTCCAAATATTTTTAAAGATCTCACCAAATTTCACCGTTTCCGAAGTATTTCAAGTGATTTCAAAGAATTTTGATGGCGTTCAAGAAATCTTATACTAGTTTAAGTGATTTCACAAAATTGTGTGGGATTTAAACGGACTTATTTCAAACTTGAGAGTTGGCAAATTTTTAATAGAAAAGCGTCCCAACTGAATAGCTTTTCATAATCTTTAGTTTTTGAGTTAAAAGCCATATTTGTCCGTTTTGTGTTTGAAGCATTCGAAATTAAACAATATTAAATTGTAATTCTTTAAAATAAATAACTTTAATTAAACTTGTTTAATTTGAAATTGTTTAAAATAAAAAATGAAAATTAAACTTGTTTAGTTTTTGTTATTTCACATCTTTCAAAATGTTATAATTTTAAAATAATAGGCAATTTGAAATTGAAGCATCCAAAATAGTATATAATTCAAGCAGTTTTGAATATAATGATATTAAATTAAACATTGTGGGGGGGGGGGAGTATGCGAGAAAGACCGACCAATTTTGCCTTAATAGCTGCTCAATTAATTAAAAATTTTAAACTTTCAATGTGGAGGAAAAAACATGAAATACTTTATTTTCTGGCTTAAAACTTCAATAATTTTGGTCTTTAATATTTAAACCTACAAGGTAATGACTTTTATTATTTAAAAAATGATTAATTTCAAATTTTAAATAATTAAATTAAATAGTTTTTCATTTGAAGTGCTTGTTATTGTACAGTTTGACATTTAAATGTCAAACTTAAAATTAAAAATTTTCAAAACCTTTTAATAAAAAATCTTCAGATTTATGTTTTCAAAATTAAACAATTTAAATTTTTAGACCTACAAGCCTAGGTAACTTCAAAACTATAATTTATTAAAAACCAAAAATGGATGATTTAGATCATTTACAATTTACTAATTTCAAACTCAAAGCGTTGAAATTGAAGCACAGTTAGAAATGTAAAACCGTTTATTTTGTCCAATTTTAACTTTTAAGATATGTCGCAGAATTTTTATGGATTTTTCCTAATATTAGAAGGTTACATTCGAGTTGGAGAGATTTAAATGATTTTGTAAGCATTATCAATCGACTATCTTTAAATTCAAGTAATTGTACAGTTAATTCGAAAATAAATAATATTCATAACAAAATAATATATTCATAATATAATAATCATAATCATATTATTTACAATTGTAAATGCAAGGAATTATTTTTTTAGTGAATTTATGTTTTTTAAGTTAAAATCCTCAATCGCAAATTTCATTCTTGAAGCGTTCAATATTAAATAATATGAGAATTAAAGTTATTTGAAATAAACCATTCTAAATTAAAAGTGCTTACCTTTTTTGATTGCATATGTTTACAAATATAATAAATAAAATAATAATAGTCAATTATAAATTAAAACCTCTAAATTTGTATAGATTGACATGTAAATATTTTTAAATATTAGAGTCGTATTAATAGCATATTATTGGTGGCACAATTAATCTAAAATTATACATTTTCAACGTGGAAGCTAAATATTTCCTGAAAATACTGAAATACTTTTAAAAAAATAGTGTTAACAGTGTTAATAGTGTTCAAACCTTGTCATAAAACAATTTTTTTTTTCTAAAACTAAGGGTGACTTTAAATTTATTTTCTAGAAACATTTACCTGAATAAAAAAGTTGTTTTACGGCAAGGTAATTTAATATTACTTTTTTTTAAGGTATCAAAGGCGGCCATTTAAATGATTTTTTAATTTTGTAAAACTAAGGATTGCTTTAAATTTCGTTTTCGAAAACAGTTCCCCATTAAAAAAAAATGTAAAAAAAAATTTCTAAAAAAAAAGCGTAAACACGGTCATTTTGTACATCGTCTGCTGCTAATGTAGCCAGTATTACTTTTAGAAAATAATTTTTCTTTTCCATCTCGTTCATTTAAACGTTCAAAACTTCAGTTACATATAATTGAGCCCTTTTGCTTTACTTGGTATTTGAAATACATAAATATGCAATAATCGCGCGCATGAAACACGTTTTGGTTACCCAGTCTAATTAAAAATGTTCTTTTGGGAATCATTTTTGTGCAATTTGTTGAAATACACTTAACTCCCGATATAAGACGGAGTTCGGACGCGCCTTGCTTAGGATTTGGACACGCGGCCCACTTATCACGAAACTGCGGAAGCTGTCAGTTCTAGGAATATTTTAAACCGGGAGTCTGATATTGGGAGTTGAGTGTAAAATAGAATTAGACTAGACTAATGAAAAATTATGTTAAAGAGTTAATGATGGAATTAGAGGCTTCTATGAAGTCAACATTCATTAGGATAGACTACTTCAAATCCCACAAAGTGACAAACCAAATTTCAAAGGAATGCTAATAGAATGCGATTAAAGGATACGTAGAAATTGTTCAAAGTCCAGTAAGGATCAAATGAGATTGGTTGGCAAAGTGGTCCTTTAAGATTACAAGTGGTATATAACATCGGAGGCCAAGAGCCAAGTTTGCTTCAAATTACGGTTACATATAAATGATAAATGGGGGAAAGATGGATGGAATGGGAATCTCACAGGTTTCCAAACCTCTAGAGACTATCTGAAACGAAAATTGATTTCATTATTCCCTCAGAGTGTTTTAATCCCAACTTTCAAAATGTAAATTTTCACAAAACAGAATACAACATATTGATACTCGATATTAAATTATACAAAAAATGAATCCCAGAAATGGTGCAAAATCAAGTGAAAACATGCAGAATCCCAAATAAACATTTTGTTATTGAACAATTATCAAATAATAATAATATATTATTTAATTTAGAGCACGGTGAAATAAAATTAATAATAATAAATAAAAATAAATATATAAATAGCTAGATCCGATTCCATAAAATTTTAATTACCTTTGCGTTATCTAGAACTTTCATTTTAAAGATGCTTACAATGAAAAATTAAATAACTTTTTCAATTTTAAATGTTTATTGTTAAAAGTCATACAACTTTGAACATCTTTTTGAAATAGGTTTATCTTGAAGTTTTAAAATAGAAGATCTATCCATTTTTAATATGTGCAAGTTTAAATTATGTAATTTTGAATGTTTTTTTTCAAATATTTAATTCTAAATGTTTGAAATTAAAATATAAGACAATGATCTAGATATTAAGCTGGAATATTTTGATATTAAAATTGAATATCCAGGTATTAAAAACTCTGAATATCAAAATATTGAGATATTTAACTTCCATATCAGGATATTAAATTTTAAAATCAAGATATGGCACCTAAATATCTAGATCATTGTCCAATAATCAAAATCCAGATATTGAGTTTAAATATCTATTTTCTTCCGTGTAGGTCATCAAAATTACAGCTTTTTTATTGGTGGAACCTAAAATTTGCATAACAATGTTGACAATTTTGAAGTGATACAATTAACACCTTTTCAGTTTTAAGTATGTGTAAATACAAAGTCTAAAATTTGGATTATTTTGAAGAAAAAATGTAAAGTTTTTAATTATAAATCTTTTAAATTGAAGAAATTTGAAAGTAACACATTAAAATAAAAACATTTTAATTACCAATTTTCAAAACAAAAAACTCTTCAATTTGAAAAGAGTTCAATTGAAGGTTCTACAATTTTAAAGATGGGAGGAAAATTCTTGAATTTTTATGTCTGTAATTTGGAACATCTTATTTGGAATACTTTAGTTTTAAAGATTTACATGACAAAATTATACATTTAGAAATTGTTAAAGTTTTTGGTTGAACATTTGAAAAATTAAAAACCTTAACAGCCAATATTCACATTAAAAAAAAGGATCAACTTTGGTGCCATTTTCTTACAACGATCATTTGACACTCAAGATCATAATTATCTGTCCATTCAGATCAATTTGATCTAATTTTTCTGTTCATTGGTCAGATTAAACAAAATGTCCGCCAATTCTTGGTATAGTATCTAACTGCACGCGAGTGACAACTACACTTAACAGATGATATTTTCTAATGTCAAAATTCGTTATTTTTAAAACTTTTTAAACATACTGCACGATCAGAAAGCATGAAAAGCTTGCATATGAGCTAAAGTACTCTAAGAACTTCAGACATCCTGGTTTGACTTCATACATGATTCCGAATCAGATCATTATGATCTCAAAACTCGATCATTCACTACGGTCGATCAAAATGCTCTTGAATTCGGTATCATTTTTGTTACATATCAAAGTGATATTGATTTCGGTATCATTTTGCACACTTTTTTTACTGTGATCGAAAAGAAGCTTTTGAAACTGCAGATTGGAATTATACAGTTTTAAAGATGATGTAAATTATTATCAGATGTCTATTATTGCATCGTACAGTAAAAAGTGACATTGAAAATGATTATGTTGATTTTTCTAAACGAAAAAATAAGATTTCGGTACAAAAATCAGTTTCATTTTTACCATTCAAAATTGAAGAATTTGAAATTGTAAGCCTTAAAAGTCTAATAATTAAAATAACGTTAAATATCATGTGACTTCAAATGCACTTTTTGAAATGCACTCATTTTAATATGAAGCGAAAAATTAAGAACTTGAAAATCAGTGATAAAGTATTTTTATGCAAAAGTAACAATCGCATAGGTGAATAAACTGTCTCTTAAACTTGGAATTGAATTTTGAATTATTAACAATGTTGAGTATTTCTGCGACACATAGTATAAGTACTTTGAATGGAATTTTCTGTCGAGTGTAAGAAACAGTTTCTGCCCTTGGTGTGTCCACCGGAAAACAT
>NC_046660.1:89774855-89790407 GCF_010883055.1 Belonocnema kinseyi
TGTAACGAGCAGATTACATTTTCCTCCGCATTTTTCATTTAATAAATATACACTGACTATTTAACCCTGTAGTTGTTTATTGCATAAATAACTTTTCAACAAACAAAAATAAATGATGAAAATAAGCTTTGTTTTTGAGGTATAGAAATGGTTTGAGCAGAAAAGTGAAAAATGAAGTTGGGATTAGAGGTAGAGGCGATTGGATAAAAATGGTGTGAAAAAGAAGGCTGAAAGTGGTCTCGTGTACACAGGGTCCAACAAGGCAACCCTTAGAGAATCGAGTAAATGCACCCCAGTGCCCTCTTACGACGAGCCATTCGCTTCTGTTCCATCCCTCATCTCGTCATGACCCAGGGTGGCAGGTCTTTCAGGGATAAAAGACCGCTAAGCAAGCACTTCACTCTGTGCTTTCAGTAGTTAACAGGATTGCTGGCTGACAAGTGTAACAAGGGTTAAAGTGTCAATAACCGCATCGAATATAATCTTCCCTAACCTCAAGAAACAGATCTGCCCAACTACGTAGTCAATTGAGATCGTTCAATCTTCCTCTGCAGCAGAAAATTGACCTGGTTATGCTCACGAGATGATGATACCCCACAACATACAGAAAAATAGTTTTATTTAAAGAAATTGCAATGATTTCTGAAAAAGGTTATTGCTCGATTTAACATCTATTTATGATTTTCAAACTAAATAACAATTTCTAATAGCTTTAAGTTTGATCCATTCTAAAAATTAGTGAAAGTGGACGCCTTTTGTCTATAAAAGAAGACTTCAGTCGCTCAAACCATCCAATGGTGGTTCCACATATACTTCCCCTCTCCTCGCTTCGATTTTATAAGGATAATTTTTATAATTATTTAATTTATAATACCGTTATTTTGCAAAAAGTAATGAAATCTTATCAAAACCATTTCCGATGCAAAGAAGTTGCCAAGTATAATTAAATGAAGTTGTGAAATCGAAGTTGACCAAGTAAAATTAATAAATAATAATAAGCATTAATCAATGTCAAGTATCTATTGAAACAAAAAATTTTTTGATGTTGTTTTAAAATTATCAATCAATTATTGCTAATAATTTTTTTGTTACTTTAGTCACGATATCACTATAGACAGTAGGTATTTTCAATTAATTGAAAAAGCAGTGAAGGAATTTGTTTTAAATTTGAAGGATAAACGAAATATATGCGAAAACACCACCATATAAATTCATTAGGAAGTCAGAAGAATGAGAAAAACGGTTTTTGAGCTCATTTAGAAAAAATTCACTTTAATTTTACGAAGTATTTTCACAGAAATTGGTGGCCCTAATAATATGTATGCTTATGATAAACATATGGCCAAGTATTTCAACTGATTGTTTAAAGTTGCATAAATAAATGAATGTGAATAATTTGCTTTTGCGCGGAATTTGGTCAACACTGAACAGGGAACAGTAAATTAAGCAATTTCCATGTGACCAGTATTCAATTTTAATGTTATCATATTGTAATAAAGGTTATATTATAATTCTGCCGTATAAACTAAAAAGATACATAAGTGACATTGCCGCTTGGGTCGAATTTTTCATTGCCAAGTTTAAGAGAATCACTCTAAGCGGCAATGTCACTTACGTATCTTTCTAGTTTGTACGGCAGAATTGATCATTTAAATTGGTATCTATTTTAGAAACCGCGTAACATTTCCCATTCAGCTAAAACACTTGAAAAGCCTAGTATTAACGTCACATTATGGTATTTCTTCGTTTTGGAAACGTAAATTCAGTACCAAATTAATTAGTTTACAATATTTTCAACTAAATCAATTATTCTGAGCACTTTTTCTTGTAATTCCATGAAAAATATATATTCCTTTTTTTATAATGTTCAAAATAAAATATGGTGATCGATCCACTTTAAGCAGACGGGTTTAGAAATAAGAACAATTTATTTTGCCACAACATCGTTCAATATGCGTAAGCAACTGTAAAAACCCTTTGTATCACATTTGTATCATATGGTTAAGTGCAATGCCTTTACATTTACGTTATTTAACATGAACGTTATTAAACATGAACGATTTTTGGTCAGTGTCAGTGCACTGATACATAAATTAAATATTTGTCTAATTATAATGAAATTAATCAAATTACCTTACATTTCCAAATTAGTTAATTCCTTCGAGAAACTGTGAGATAAGCTCAACAAGACTCCTGGGCATTTAAGTCGGTCGGTCATAAAGGCATAAAAAACCAATACCTTCCTCAAGTTTGGTATGAAAAGATTTTCCGCAAAGAAAGTAGTCGTGGGTAATATGACTCTGACAGTTTTACAATCCCCGAGGTGAGAATAGGCACATCCCCTTAATGCCGCGCTGGTCGATACCGATTACCATCGAGCTGGAGCATTGGGTCGCTTCAAGAATTGATAGTATGCCATGGCATGCCATAAGCTATCAAGCGAATCAATGCCCTTCGTCCTACATTATTCAATCAAATACAACCCCAGGTATTTGGTCATTGCAAGTCAGCTATATGTCAGTGACGACGATATTATTCCCACATGCAAATGAAAATTCATCCCCTTTCGAATGAAGTTCTGCATTTTACCTGGTTGGTATACACCATAAAATTGATAAATATTTGGTTCCAGATACGATAAGCGAAACCCAATATTTTCTTATGTATTCCTTATACCTTCGACATACGTGATGAGAATGTGAAAGCAAAAAAAAATCATCAATGAGTTGTATTTCTTGCTTTAAAATTCAAAGTATCGATTACTTTTGTAATAGTACAAAGACCCCTAGAATCAATGCTCATGTGTTTCGTTAGTAATAAATAAAAACTGTGGTTGCAAATTTGTGATTCTAGTTATAATCTTGATATGTAATTTATTTATTGATAGTGATACATATCGATCACTTAAAATGTTTTCCAAAATCTCGTCAGATTTAATTAAAACCATTAACACGAAACTCATCAGTTCGACATGAACTATCCCTCAGTCGATTTTAATCGCCTCGTAACGATAGACTTTTTTTATTACAAATTCTTGATCTCCGTGACATTTTAGTTTCATCTAATTAGGTTTTAAGCAAATCTCGATTTTGTCCAAAAAATGATCGACATGCATCACTATTCATTGATTATAAACTTGAATGTCGTATAACTATTTTATATCCTTTGGAAATACGAGTTTAATGAAAAATTAACGTAAGATCGAACTCGGAAAATGTGTGTGCTTGGCTCAGTTAAATTCAGATAGATTCCGTTGCATTGAATATTATTATATTCCTTCACTCTGGAAGTAATATTAATAATGCTAATACTAATATTCACCTTATGTTTAACTATTTGTATCTAATATATTATATATTTTTCCCTATGGTGTAGGAAAAATATCAGAATTTTTTCATTCTTACCAGCACCAAGTAATTTTTTTTTAATCGGACACAAAATGAAAGTTTTTTCTTTTTTATTAGATAAAATTTTCATTCTTTTGAAATTTCATTAAAATAAATATGAACATTTAAAAAATAATCAAAAACTGCAAAAATCTTAATTTTCACGTAACTTTAATGCTCGCAACCTCTACATTTTTTTTGAACTCTGGAAAAATTAGGAGTGTATGGTCTCACCCAGAGAAACAAACAGTCGCGATACGGCAGCTAAAGAATGACAGGCCTGATATAGTTCTCCTTGACTTCAAAAAGCGAACCATGTTCTTTATAGAATTTTCGGCACCAGCTGACAAGAACATCATAGCTGAGGATAATGAAAAGAACGACAAGTATAGAGGCCTTATAAGGGAATTGCGATGATTGTACCCGGAATATTCTGTTGAACTAATCGTCCTTATCATTGGCGCTCTTAGAGGTGCCAAGTTTTCATTGGCTAATATCCTGAAAAGCATCCCTGCGTGCTCCTGAGTTGCTCCGTGTCCTCAGGGTGCACGAGACTTTTGCCGAATCATCGTATTGATTCCGTCACAGACTGTAACCACCTATCTCACGGTCGTGAGACGTGGTTATGGCTGAAATTTGTACCGCGATTTCGCTGGGATCGGGTGCAGTTTTTCAGATTAGCATCCGCTCCCGGTGAAATCCTGAGGTTGTCCTTATAACAAAGTATTAATATTAAACTATTAACAAATCCTTCGCTCACAATAAGAATAAGTCCTCCAACATGGTTGTAAGAACAAGATTTGCTTCTCTTATTAACATATTTTAATTTATCTTGGTATTTACATGTTTCATTATTTGGTTTTATTGTTTGAAGGATTTTTAATGAAAAGTTTAATTGCTTGATTTTTAAAAATTATGTTTTAGCTGTGTACAAAATTTTAGTTTGCTTTATCATTTTAATTTCTTTGAACAGTTGCGGCCAGTGCTATCGGTCGTCGTTTAACTTCATTAAATTGGAGAGAACTGGAGATTCCCATCTATGAGTTGCTTTTGGTTGCTTTTTGCGCTTTTTGCTGAATGGTATTAAATAAGTTCTAATTCCTCTACAATAGTCTAATTTATTTCGAAGGAGATATATCAGTATGAACACATTTTTTTTCGTATTTTATGTTGCTGATTGTACATGTGTTACCGAAATTTGCTCAATTTATCGTGACGCAGTAGACCAGATCAGAATTATTCTCCTAACCTCAGCGAAACTCTCGTCGAAATATGTTTAATTTTTAACCGTTTGCAAGTCTTACCTGCAACAAATTCTAACTTTGGTTTTTTTTCTGTGAAGAATATTGTACGTACGTCGACGTCTGTTCGTATCAACGCTTACATGTGCTTTGTTGCCCATTGCTACCAACTGTCGCGTGTATTTCATTGGTTCATATTCCGGTGTTCCGGTGGTTCAATGGAGTTAAATGTTTACAGGAACACTGGAATGTGTACCAATAAAACACACGCGACAGTTGGTGACAATGGAGAACAATGCAGATGTACGCACTGATATCAACGTACGTCGAAGATCGTGCAATTCTTATGGGACATTGTGCAGCCAGCCTTACGTTAAATAACTCAATTATTTGAATGGAAATTGTTTAAAAACAAATAACTTTAAAAATAAAATCATTTCGCGACTTATCAGAGAAATACTAATATTAAAGTTTAATTTTTTAAAGAATTAAAAATCATTCAAGATATTCATGGAAACTTACTTCGATTTCTCATAAATTATTACTTATACAAAAGAAATGTTAAAAAATGAGAATAAACTGTAGTATTGCCGAAACTCTTATTTCTCACTCATGGGCTGTTTTTTTTCTTTCCCGAGGAATTTTATATATTGCTGATCACTTCGGAACATATTGCGTAGTTTTTATTAACTAATCACTATGTGTTTTAAAATTAAAACTATAAAAGAGGAAAGGGGGAAAATTTAAAGTAACTTTCGTGAGAACTTTAAGTTTTAAGTTTTTCTTAAAAATAACGGATTATTTGTTTAAAGAAATAACTCTTGATGAGTTAGTTTTTCTTGCAAAGTAACGTAATAGGTAATATTATATCGAAACAAATAAAATTGTTTCTTCGTATTTCTAATTGAAATGAGAACGTTTCTTATAAGTTAAGGATATACTCCAAAAATGAATTTTAGACCTATACATCAATAATCCCGTTGAAATGTTTTTCTTTTTATTTGCCTAAATTACCTCGAATTTTTTTAATCTTTAAAAATCGACTTTTCCGCTATATTTGTATCTGTATATATTTTTTCGATTATTTGGTAAGGAATTATGTTATATGTGTTATCGTAAATATATTTTGAACGTATTTCATCAATAATATATGAAGAAGGTTGACATGATGATAAATTTTATTGCGTTTGCGTTACAGGGAAATATTTCAAACTGAAAATTTGCTTTTCATTACACGATAAAAAATGTTCACGGCTTGAATTGAGAGAAAATATTCTTTTTTCCTAAATTTGTGTCTGTATAGTATTACAAAAAAAAACTCTTATTAAATCGCAAGGACTCTTAGACAAAATAAAATTGTTTAATAATAAATTCCTTACTATAAGACAGAAATTGATATATTATGGTGAAATAGAAAATAATCTGTTTTTTAGCAATGTTCTTGTAATAAAAAGTAAATCAAAATACTTTAACGTTAGGTTTCTTCGTACAATACTGTTGCAATATATTGTCTACTTTTTAAGATATCTTTTTTTATATTTTATAGTCCTTTAGACAGGGTAAAATATCTTTTAGTGGTATTATTCCTGTACAAGTATAAATTCGCTTGCTTCAAATTATTTTTTTCTGGTAAATGAGATCTTATAAAAATGGTATGTTGCTCAAATAAGAAGAGTGTCGGTTTTAGTGCATTTTTACTATATCACTTAAATTAAATTTATTACTGCGTACTTAAAAAATTTGTGTCAACGCGAGCATAATCCAAAACTTGAGAAGTTTCAAGTTTTCTTTGAAACTTTATTATTGTATGTAAAATTTATTTTCTTAAAAACTAATTTTCAGCGAAAATCACCACCATAACATACGTATAATATTTTTAATAATTATATTCATAATTTCAAAGTTTAAAATTTTTGAGAAATAATATGGTAACAACACTTTTTTATATAGGATTACAACTCGGTAATATTTCGTTGGCTTTTTACAAAGGATTTCGGAACAAAATGATACTAGTAGGAATAAAGCCTAAAAATACTTTAAAGTTAGCTACTTGATATTAATCGGGCCCTGGACTTAGGGCGCTACTCATGTATGATGAAGCATCTTATTCTAAGCCGTTATACAATGCATTTAAATAAATCAGTTAGATGCGCAATTATTTAAATATTTAACAAAAGCTCTATTGTGTCTAGCATATTTTCAGAGAGAAGCAAGTATCTTTGCAAGGCAAGTGCTCTTAGTGAATTTCAAATACGACATTTAATTGTAAGTAAAATAAGAAATTACTCCTTATATTTCATTTTATTACTTAGGCTGCATATTTAAATATCATAGATGAAAAACTGATATGTCATTAAAATATGGTCTAATTTTTGACTATTTCCACGTTACAGAGACAGGAGACGTTTTTTTAAATTAAACTATAGGGGACTGTTTTTGACTTCAAAAAGAAAGTCCTTATCCTATTAGAACTGAGAAAAACAACTTAATTTTTTCAAAACGCCTTACTGTACAGTAAGTCCCTGAATGTTAAATTATACAAAAATCCTGATTTCAGGCTGCATATTGAGTTTTCTGTGAATACTATCATCTTGCTGGAAAATCATATGTCGACCTCGTTTATTCCGAGATATCACTTCTCTGAATCTTCGAATTCCCAATGGAAGTGACATAGTAACAGCTAGCCAGAGTGATATCCCATGTACGGATGTGGAATGTTGGCCACGGCGGTCGTCGCGCATTTTGGTGCGAGAGTTTATTGATTTTACCCGGTGGCACAGAGCCCGCAAATCAAAGGGGAACGCTTTCGAACCACCGCACGAGTAAGATCTTCTCGTATTCGGGGCTCGTGCTCTTGTCGCGTCGCGTCGCAACCCTGGATCATTTTCTTGGACCTTGAAAACTATTTTATACGACTCTGGCATGGCAGTCGGTGCACGACTCTAGCACCAAAGCACCCTTTAGACCCAGTGGATTCTCCAGAAGAGCTACCTATATCGCTCTTTTATTAAATTCCTTGGAAACAAGTCTATTCAGCAACTTGACAAACCGGCACCAAAGTGATCTCTATTAGCTGTCGCTTCTCAGAATCCACTTCACCTGAATGCACAATTTTTTAATCAAAACTTGTAACATACCCTTTGCGGCAATACAAATGCTATATCTACTTACGTGATATTTAGTTTATAATTTCTTTGTTTACAAGTCTTTTAGAAACCTTTTGTATATTGCGTATTTAAGGTTCTTTTTATGACGGGTAAACCACTTCGACTCGAATTCTTGAGAAGACCTGAAAATTGGTATATATGTGTTCTTGGAACCTAGAAAGAGATTTTCTCTCGGAAAATATGCGATACATGGGGGAAATTTCCGAATGGATGTTGCTCCCCTTCAAGAGATCTACAAAACTTTATTTTCTTAATAATCCATAATTTGAGTCATCATTTGCATATTCCTATTTAATTTAATTCGCGTGAAAATAACACCACAAATAGGTAAAGCATTATCAGAAAAAATTTAATTTTTGAAAATTTCGAAAAAACAATATTGCTTAAAAAAACTAAAAATGAATATCAATGCTACTAATTAACACGTACTTTAGGAATCAGAAAGAAAAACATTTTACTTGACATAAAATGTCACATTTTTGGAAATAATTAAAAAAACTTTTAAAAGATTGAAAAATTTTTAGGCCGCTAAACTTCCTTTTAAATCTTCCTTGAACCTCTCCTGATTTTTCTATGACTAAGTTTTGATTTTCCCTGAATATTAATTCTAAAACAAAAAATTGTAACATTATACCATTTTTAGTATAGTATCTGAAAAACTTAGTAAAAGTGACAATGTTATTTTGAATTAAGAGGAATTTAAAAGAATTTGATGACATTTATAAGAATGTCAGGTGATATTTAATGAATTCAGAATATATATTCATAAGACTTAAAAACAATTTAAGTTAAACTCAAGAGAATTCAAATGAATTCGTAACAACATTTTTAAATCCGAAAACTTGCATTGATTTTAGTCAAATAGGAGTGAACTGAGAGGAATTTAAGAGAAATGGGAGTACATAAATTGATCAAATTTATAAAAATTCAAGGTAAAATGAACTGTTTTTAAGTAATTAGAAACAATGCAAAAATAAAAAAAAACATTAATTGAAGTCAGTAATTTTAAACTGAGTTCAGAAGAATTCAAAGAAACTCTAAAGAATTTGATGAAATTTCTAAGAATCCAAGCTGTGAAAAAATCGTTAGAATCTCCTAAATTACTCTAAAATATTTCAAAACTTTTAACATCCTGCAAAATCCCTTGAAACTGTTTAAGACACTTCAAAATGCCTTTGAATATTTCAAAAATATTCAAACATGAACACTTTCTTGAATCTCTTTAAATTCCTGTAAATTCCTTGACAATTTTTTAATACCTCAAAAATCTTTGAACTCTTTGGAAAATCCCTAAAATAATAAAAATCCTTAAAATTCTTTAAAAATCCCTTAAGACTTTTTACAGAGTTTTAGAATGCTTTGGAATTTTTTAAATAACCAAAATTCTTTAAATATCCTTTGGAATTCCTTCAAATAATTAAAATCGATTAAAAATTAAATGAAATCTTTTAAAATACTCTTAAATATTTAAAATCCATTAAGATCCATTCAAATTATTTACATCTATTACAAATTTCTTAGAATATTTTAAAGTACCCTGAAATATTTCAAAATGATTCAAGATAATTCAGGAAAGGGTATGCACTTGAATTCAATATAGTGGTTCATCCATGGGTTAATTTATTTAAAGAAAGGTGACCATAGTGACTTTATCATAAAAAGTAGCTTCCAGGTTTCTCAAAGAAATTTCCTGACTTTTGCAACATTCTCTATTTATTTTTTTAAATAAAAATCCGTTCAAGCGTTTTCAAAATATGTATAAAATTGAATATGGACTTTATGAGAAAGCTAAAAAGTTAGGAAGGAATAATACTATAAAAAAGCAACGGTTTTGTGATCTCAATCTTCACAAAAAAAACAAATCCTTCATTTTCAGATTCCACGGAAATAATTGTGCAAGAAACTACTGATGAAACTTTTTTATCAGGTAGGAAAATAGTGATAATTTTAAGTATTTTCTGTGCAAAGTTTCTCTAATGTTAATCAAAAAAGAAAGTTTTATTTTAGGAAAGATAGTCCTGTCCAAAGTAAAAATAGATCTTCTTCAAGGACCAAAAATAGTGTTAAATCTAATATTATGTTAACAAATAGGCTTAATTTAGGTTGTGCTTCAATTCAGCTGTAACCAAATTAAAATATTTTTTTTCTTTGCGATGAGTGATCATGCATATAAAATCTAGATAAAAAATAGTCTCACTTTTGTTAAAAAGTAACTTAAGTACACCCAAAATTAGGCCTAATTTCGACTTAAAATTGGAGAAAATTTCTATTGCGAAAATGAAAAAATAATTTTCTTTAGTAAAAATGTGGACTATGATATCGTTGATTTTATTAGAGCATTATTATTTCTTCTGTCATTTATTAAAATTTTGATAAAGCTCAGATTAGGCCACATAAATATTTTGATATAACTGAAAGAGGTCTTTCATTAAAAAAAAAATATATCAAAATCCCAGTAGTTTCAGAAAAAAATGCATAATAACAAAATTTACACATATTTCTAGACTTAGTCATTTCTGAGATTACAGGTTGTGTACAGGATAATTGTAATTACACTCCACAACGTACTACCCACAGTACAGATCCAATTGGTCTTGGATCCAGAACCCTCCATTTTATTAGCCGTTTCCCTTTTTTCAATAGCATCCGAGCAAGATTTACACAAATCTGTAAATGAATATAATATATTCTTCGTCCACAAGAATTATTTTCGTAAGAATTTTCTTCTTTTTTTGTTGAGGAAAAGGAACTTAGAGTATTTTGTTAGAAACCATACGAAAAGTTTTTCCCTTAACAATTTTTCCATATACACGATCAGAAATACCTTTCACAACGTTCAGAAAATAGATTATGTTCCAAGTGACAATAAGTAGATTATTTAACGTTTTCATAAAATTAAGTAACTTTATTTGCTTTAAAAGGATTAGAAAGCTTATAAATAATTACATTTTCTGTCAACTTTTTCTTCGAAGTACTTTCTTCAAACTTTTTTATTATTGAGAAACTTAAACCCACATTGTGGTCTGAAGTTGCTCCCACTTGAAGGGATCATAAATAGTTTTTTAATAATTAGATTTATCTTTGTGCTTTATAGTACGAAAAAGGGTCGGATAGAGATAATATATTTGAATTACAAGTATCTAATTTAAAATTATTTTTGTTCTTTATTGTAAAAATCCGAAATACCTCATTTTACGGAATATTTAAAGATATTTTCCGTTTAATTTATATAATTATTTTATACTTAAAAATCGAATTATGAAAGAGTTGTAAATTTTTATTATTAAAATTTTCCTCGTTCAACTGCAATGTTACGTATGCAGGTAGAATCATCCACTAAAGAACTAAGAATAACTTCAAACAGAAGTTTGATGTAATAATCAGTTTGGTATGTTTTAATTCTGGAATAAAAAATCACAGTTCACTATTTTTAACAGCTATTTCATGACTTTTGCGTTCATTTGGAGATAAAATTTTAAATTCTCAAATTAAAAAAATGTTACTACTTTCGAAGCGTGTGGCAATCTCGAATGCTTTTTTAAAGCTAATTTGCGCATTTTTCTTGGAATATTAAATGATGGAAAGTAGAAGTTCTTTCATTTAAAAAAATTGTTATACCTTACAAATATTATTTCATCTAATGATTTGAAAAGGAAATACTTTTTTCTTTAAATGAGTTTTTAGGAAAATATAATAATTTTTTAATAAATTACAAAAATTCTTAGATCAGCTCCAATCCACAATGAGTGACCCTTTTGTCCTTAGAATGGGAGTGAAATTTGCATATTTAAGTAAGTTGTCTAAATAAGATTTTCATGCAAAGTGGCATTAAGTTCAGGATATTTTAGTTTGAGCTTAGAGCCTAATCTCTTCTCAACGTCAGTTGGTTAAGCCACTGATTTAAACTACTAAGCTCAGAGTGTGAGCTGTAAGTGAAAGACAGAGTTTAGTTGAAATTAAATTGAAAATTCAGCAAAGTAAGACTAGAATGGAATAACATTTAATACCAATGACTAAATTAAGAAATATATTTAACGAATTTTTTAAAATCATAATTGATGATTATCCAAATGATTTGACAATTATTACTAACAATCGATGCAAAAGTATATAAGCTTAAAAGACATACGAAATTTTTTAGAAATTAGAGTTTCTTATTATAAATTAAAGTTCTCAAGTAAATATTGTTATTTTAGGCCAAAACAAAATCGATCAATCAACTGCATAAATGCTTTCAAACCTGAACGGAATTTTCTATACCATATACCGTGACGTTCTTTCGTTTCTTTTCACATACATATTGTCCACTGGAAGCTTTTGTTTGTCGGTAAATTAATTAGTCGTGCGATGTGGAGGTACTAAGGTAAACGCACGTAGAAGCACCTCTTACAAAAAAAGAAAAGAAAAGAAAACATCGATTTTAGAACAAGTCTGACAAAAAGAGAAATTTAAATGAAGGAATCAGGAAAATCGATCTGGGGTGTGGGAATTTTATAATCAGAGAGCGGACGAGCGTAGTGTGAAGTTGCGCACGGAGCGTAGTCTGAAGTTGCGCACGGAGCGTAGTTTCGACTCTCTCGTTGCGGAGAACCGTCGCATAGGGGGAAGTGTTGGGAGAGTCGCTCGAACATTTGAATGCCTGTGGCTGTGATGAGCAGACAGCAAATGAAAAGAAAATAGAGCGACAAATGATACGTTGTCCGCAATGCAAAAAGAGGGTGGCCGCTGGACCTGGAAATCGAGAAACGACACTAAATTTATTTTTTGACCGGGAATTTTACAAAGTTTTAGAAAATAAATCTGTCTATCTTTGATTTCAACCGTGTTTTAAATAATTAGCTAAATTGTTATATTTTTCAATTATAATATCATCCAGTTTAAAATTCTTAATTCGAAAATCGTTCACTTGA
Organism: Belonocnema kinseyi; assembly: GCF_010883055.1. NCBI lineage: Eukaryota > Metazoa > Arthropoda > Insecta > Hymenoptera > Cynipidae > Belonocnema > Belonocnema kinseyi. The sequence continues at coordinate 89,787,560 of NC_046660.1, forward strand.
AAAAAGATCTATTTTAATTTTTAAGCGTACATTTTTATTTAATATAGATGGTTAAAGATTGAAAAAAAAATTTTAGTCGATAAAATGTGAATATAAATTAATTAGTAATTTTTTAATTCAATTGTACTTTTATTATTCAAAAGTAAATAACAAATGATTTTACAAGACAATTCGTTATCATTTCATAATTTTAGAATTTCCAGATTTAAACTTTAAAAATTAAACAGTTTAAATTTGAAAGACTTATTAGTTAGACAAATGTAAACACCCGATTGTAACTTTATAAACTATTTTTAATTTTAAAATAACTTTAAAATAATATATTCGTAATTAAAGGCTTTAATTAAATTTTAAATATTGTTTCAGTTTAAAATACTCCATTTTTAAACCATTAAATTTGAAATTTTGCAATTAAGAAAAATAACAGTTATCTAATATTTAGACATATCTGACTGTTCATTTAAAATCCGTAATTACAAATGAAATACACAAAACTAAAAAAAACTAAACTTTGAACGTTACTATTTTAATTACCCTATTTAAAAAATTTTAATTTGTTACTCAAATTGTTGAATTGTTATGTATAAATAACCATTTAACACCTACTGTCCTTAAAAAAAATTCGAGTATGTTCACTTCTTAAATTAAAAGTAAAATTATTTCTGTTTCAAATACTTCGAAAATCCTTAAGGACTTTACAATTTTATTTCAAAATCTTAATGTTGTTTTACGCTTTTCAAAATTTAAATTACTTTTGAAACTTTCTAAGAATTTATTAATTTGTTTTAAAATGATTCGCATCTTTTTTAAATCTTTTTAAAAAATTAGGTAAAATAAAAAAAAAATTGCTTAAAATTGTTCACATTTATTTTTCTCAGTTTCGTGAATCTTTCTAAATCTTTTCAAACAATCTTTTCGATTAATTTATAAAAATAACAAATCATTTTCAATTTTCCTACGAATCTTAAGGAAATGTGTTCTGTTCTTTTAAAAGGCCTTCACAATTCTTAAAACAAATTAATTTTTTTTAAATAGTGTAATTAAAATTTTAACGTTCTAAGTTTAGCCTCGTGTTTTTGATTTGTAATTACGGATTTTAAATGAACAGTCAGATATTTCTAATTATTAAATAATTGTTATTTTTCTTAATTAAAAAATTTCAAATCTGGATATTCTAAAATTATGAACGGATTCCGAATTATCTTATAAAATCAATTATTATTTACTTTTTAATACTAAAAGTACATTTTAATTTAAAAATGATTAATTAATTTATATTCACATTTTATCGACTAAAAATATTGTTTTTTTCAATCCTAAACCGTCTATTTCAAACATTTCTAATTTGTACATTTTTAAGCCTTGAAAACTGCATTTTAAAATTCTTCGAATAAAAATTTACGCTTAAAAATTAAAATAAGACACTTTTAAAGTGAACGATTTTCGAATTACATATTCTAAACTGAATGATAACATAATTGAAAAATATAAAAATATAGCTAATTATTTAAAACACGGTTGAAATCAAAGTTGGTCATTTCCCGAGTTCCAGGTCCAGCGGCCACCCTCTTTTTTTTATTGATGACAACGTATCATTAGTCGCTCTATTTTCTTTTCATTCTTCTCAGTCATGTCTGCTCATCACAGCCACAGGCGTTCAAATATTCGCGCGACTCTCACACCACTTCCCCCCATGTGACGGTCCGCCGCAACGAGGGAGCCGAGGCTACCCCCCATGCGCAACTTTAGACTACCGCTCGTCCGCTCTCTGTTTATAATGAAGAAAATTTTGAAGAACAAAAAATAAAGTTGTTTTTTCCTCGTATAAGTAAATAACTTTTAGACTTTTGAATCAATTACTTTATTTCAGTAAAAGTTTTCAATCACTAGAGTTATAACCTGGTATTAATCAATTTCTCGATAAAAGTTGTATTTCCTCTTTAATTTCAATTTATAAGTTTTTACCCGCTGCATTAAGAAATGCAAGAGTCCAGCCAGAGTTTGTATAGATTAAATTCTTTGAAATAATGTTTCCGGCAAATTTTAATATCTATGATGAACTGTAATGAATATCCAAGATTATTTGGCACCGAATAAGAACAATGAAGCAATTATTAATCAACATATATTTTTTATTTTATTAAATTATATATAATTATATTTCATTAGCTGGTAAATTGAGAAGATATATCAATGTGTATCTTACATTCCCCATACAACTTTTTCTTTTAATTTACAAATCAGTAGAAAAATACTTCTTGAAATAGTGCGAAGTCGTTTACCAGTGAATTTACTCAGCAGTTTTACTAATTATTAATAGTTTGTTTGACTAATTAATAGTCAAACTCTTCTAATTCAACTAACAGTAGTTTCATATCAACTAATTCATTTAGTTACTTTTTTATTAACAAATAAATTTTAAAAAATTGAACTGTATTATTATTTTGTTATTAGCAGTTAAATATCTACTAGAATTTTTTGGAATTACCAGATGTGTATTAAATACATGATTAGAAATGAAATTACTAATATTCTATTCATGATAACAGCTAATTTATTTACCAGTTATTGCAAAAATTATTAGAAATTAAACTACTGGTATTATTACTTTAGTAGTGGTTGAGTAGACTAAAAAATACTAATTTATACTCAAATTCTTCTAATTCAGTTAGTAGGAAATCCATATCTACAAGCAACTAACTTTAAGGGATTACAAAAGTTTTATGGTGTTTCTAATGATCCCTTGATATATATATATCACGGTTGTGAGACGTGGTTGTGGCTGAAATTTTACCGCGATTTCGCTGGAAGCGGGTGCAATTTTTCAGATTAGCACCCGCTCCCGGCG
>NC_046660.1:89790507-89800181 GCF_010883055.1 Belonocnema kinseyi
AAAAAACAGCTCAAAACGTAAGTTTTTTGTTCAATCGTCCGAATTTTTAAATTTAAAATAATTTTAAAATTTTTAATAATTTTGTTAAATTTGAAGAGTTTGAAAAAATTACGCATGAAATATTTCAGAGAGAATATCAATTTTACCAATCTTCTGCATCAGACTTCGCGATCTTTTTGGGGATTCAAAGAGGTGAAGAAGGATTTCTATGAGTTTTCTGGAATTCTAAGGAATTAAGAATGATTTGCACGGACTAAAATTAGTTTTAAGGAATTTCTAGAAATTGTAATACATTTTAAAGGATTTAAAGAGATACCGAAGCATTTTCACGAATCCTTAAAAATATCAGGAGACATATAAGGTATGTCGTGGAATTTTGATATATAGTTTGTAAGATTAAGGGAGTTCAAAAGATTCATGCGAATTTGAAATATTTTCATTAATTTTAAAGGCAATTCAAGTATTTTAAACGATTTTGAGATATATTAAGGGATAATGGTGTATTTTAAAGGTCTATGAGGAATTTCTATGGAATTTAAAGACTTCAAATGATTACAAGTATTTCAAAAAATTTCGAGGAACCTCATTTCCCGCCTAATGCTAACTTGAATCATTGCCTTAAAAAATATGTAAAAAATTCCTTTTTTTGTTGTAAAATATAGTTGTGCCGATATCAGGGTTGCATTTCGACATTGCCTTGGGTGCACTTGGGGTGATACAAGAAGTGCTTATTCCTGCCGCAGGCCAGCAATCCGCTCTGCCGACTCTCACGCTCTAAAATAGGTAACAGCAAAAAGTTTGCGGCGCGTGAAATCTTCAGGGCACTTAGTTGTCGCTTGTTTTTACTTCATTTTGTTGTTCAAAGCCAAATGGTTAGCCAGCTAGACTCTCTTCTTGGCTCTTGTGCAATTTTCAAGTTTTCAAACTTTCTGCCATATTTTCGTCCTTTGAACGTTGTGTAAAAGAAAAAGAAAACGACAATCCTATAACAGAAGAAAATGAGGGCAATTTTTTCGAGTATAACCCTTAAAAATTTTCTTCAAACAAATAAAAATTGTAGATAAATTTATGTCTTCAAGACATAGAAACTTGTTTCCAAGACATAAATTTAAGTCTGGCTCCGTCTCAAAACTGAGACATGCTCAAGTCGACCTTTTCAACTTCAGCATGTCTTGATAGAGGGCAATTCAAGTCGAAGTATTTTCACTCGAGAAGGGATCAATTTCCTACCAAAAAAGACAAATATTTATAAAAATTCATGTATTTTCAACTGAAAATATTAATTTTTAATTAAAAAAAAGAATAGTTAGATTCTCAAATAAAATGTTGAATTTCTAAGCGAAAGACAAGAATTTCTTGCGAAACAGTTGAGTGTTCAACGCAAAAATATACATTTTTGACTAAAAGTTTAAGTTTCAACCTGAAGATATCATTTAGTGACAAAAAAGTTTAATTTCCAATCCAGAAATATAAATTTTTTACAAAAATAATTGAATTTGTATCCGTAAAAATGATTAAATTTTTAAGAAAAGGCGTTAATTTTAAATCAAAAATATACATTTTTAACAAAATAAGAATAGTTCCATTCTCAGATAGAATAATAAATTTTCAATCAAAAGTAATCAAATAATAATACCCGATAAACAAAGGTTTAATTTCCACTCAATGAAATGAATTTCTAACCAAAATAAAGAGGTCAATTTTCAGAAAAAAATTAATTTTGAAGCGAAAACACAAGAGATCCCATAGCAGTTTCGGGAGTTTCCTCGTGCTGTCCTTACTTGTAAATCGGTACCCTCAAAACGTAATGAGTCAGAGCCGTGTGAACCATTTCTATTGTATTTTTAAGCGTACTAAAAACATTGTTTAAATTTTGTCCATTTTTTTGGCTAATACATATAATAATTTTAACTGAAAGAAAACCTTCAATGTCATGACTACACATAATATAAATTTAAGAAAAAACTACAAGTTTGGTCTCAAACATCAAATTGCATTCAGGTGGTTTATATGTACTCAAAATTTTAAAAATCCGTAATAAAAATAAAGACGAATTTTTTACAAAAGACTTGATTCTTCGAAAAAAAATGAACTTTCAAGGAAAAGTTAACTTTTCAAGTAAATAGTTTAATTTACAAAGAAATACATTCTTGACAGAGTAGTTCAGTTTTCAACAGAGTAGTTTAAATTTGGACTAAAAATATGAATTATCAAGCAAATATTTGGTTACATTTTCAGCCAAAGTGGCGAATTATCTACAAGAAAATTTATCTTTGAAGGTTAAATGCTGCCTCTTCTTTTCCTTTGACATTTTCAAAAATGTAACACAACCGATATCGAGATACCTCGCTAAACACTGAAAACGAAATGACCCATATGGTTACATTTGATGGAATTGTCCTCTGCGGGTACTGCCCGTTTTTATCGCTTCGCTCCTGGCTGCGAAGCATTGTTGACACTGCCTGCCCTCTGAGAAACTGCGTGAAACATCAGTTCTAGGAATCGGTAAATCGGATGCGCTTCTATGAGAGCTTTTTGTAGTAGTTAATTAAAAGTTTAGTTAAAAGTCAAATTGCATTCACAAGTACTAGCTTTCCTGGTCGGCTTAGTTCTAACTGCTATTAGTGTTTGTCGACCACCTGACAATTCGTTATGTCTCTATCTTTGTCTTTCTTTTCGTAAAATTTGTATATCCTTCACAATCGATCATAATACCGGTTCCTTATCGGGTTGGAGAAGGACCTCGTAATTTATGAGACATAGACAAACCTACGTGCACTCGCACACTCAATTCATTTACATACGTATTAGTTACATTTTCAGTTGAAAAAATCAATTTTTAATTTTAAAGAATAATTTTAGTTCCGAGAAATAATTTTTCAACCAAAAGGATAATATTTTCACACAAATTTTCAGCCAAAAATTTTAATTTTGAAATCAATTTTCAAACCTAGTATTTAAATTTGTAATCAAAGAAATTAATTTTTAACTACAAAAATGAATTTTCAACCAAAGAAGTTGAATTAGTAACCAAGAAGATCAATTTTTCACCTCTGCGATGCAATTTTGACACTATAGGGGATTTTTAATCAAATAGTTGAACTTCCAAACTAAATAAAGTAAATTTTTAACCAAACAGAGAATAATTAAATTTTCAGTTAAAAACATTTTCAACCAAATAGCTAAATTTTGAACAAATAAGGGGTTTTAACTCAAATGGTCAATCATTAAACCAAAAAGAATGAATTTTTCGCGAACTAATTCTACTTGAGTTGTTTGAAGTTTCAATAAAAAGAATTTAAATTCTCAACAAAAAATATAATTTTCTGTGAAGAAATTTTTCATTGGCATTAGGGTCTTATGAAAATACTTCATTATAAAACAGCATTTCTTAAATTATTAGATTGGCAAACGTTTCGACCACGGATAGGGGTCCTCCTCAGTTCCAGATATAAGATTTAAATGAATTTAAAATTAAAAGTTTGGCATTAAGTATTTGGTAAAAAAATGTGTTTTCATGCATAAACTTAGTATTTATATGTCGTGCAGCTCCTCTCTCTCTCTTTCACCGTCAACTTCCTCTCTGTGTGGTCGTCCAGTTCCGTCGCAGAAGGATGGGGTGATGGCGGGGAAGTAAATCATTTCGTAATTTCACAAACACAAAAATCACAAAAACGTCGCACAGAGATACACACTCAAAGTTTGAGATGAAGTTAATGGAAAGAAACACAAAATCAACGATTGAGAATTTTTATAAAACAGAATGTCTGTAAATACAAAAAGGATAGTTTTCGACATAAAGAAAATTAGGGACATCCGCTCCGCTTCAAATCACGAAGAAAACTGAAACAGTATTCACAGAGGTTCTCCAATTTTACAACTTACGGGGTTCAAAGGAACGGTGCTTTAATTATTAAAAGGGCTGCACAGTGGGCTGGATCAGGAATTTACTATTAAACATCACCTACAGCCTGCAATTCTTAACCGATTTTCAATTTTCTTTAATAGAAATAATCAGCGATAGTTGCGCAAGAGCGTGTATGGATTGGATTTTTGAATTTTTATTATTTTATGATTTTTTATAAACAAACAAAGAGACAAAAGAGTCATTTTTCACTTATTATTTTTTATCTGTAAATAAATAATTCAATTAATTTCGTTCTTCATGAACATATATGTCAAAGCATCTTAGCAAAATAAATAATTATTAGGTTTTCAAATATAATGGTTATAAACAAATTATAGTAACAATAATGTCAACATCATGAATTGTTTGCTTGAAAAGTATATTTGTAAGTTGCATTTGCTTGATTTAATCAGAAAAATGATACTTGATCATCAAAATTTGTTTTCTGCTATAATATGCTTATTTTATAAACAAATTATATAAACAAATTCACAGTTTGGTCATTTATGTGCAGAAAGTAATCGTTTTTCTTTCTTATCGCCTTCAGTTTGTATTAGTGGTAATTATTAGTGATGCAAACATGTCATGCGACATTATTTGTTTATTTTATAGACAAATTTTATAAACAAATGCAAAGTTTCTCCATTCATAGACAGAAATTATTCGTTTTTGTTACTGATCGTCCTTAAAATATAGAAGTGGTGACGTTTAAAGATAAAAAATTGTCATTCGATATTATTTGTTTATCTTATAAACAAATTATATGAACAAATGCATATTTTGGACATTTATGGTCAGAAAGCCATTTTTTTTCTTTCTTGTCGCCTTCAAGTTGTATTATTGAAGATTTTTGTAATACAGGCTTATAAATCGATCATCTTTGTTTATTTTATAAACAAATTTGATTAAAAAATGCATAGTTTGGCCATTTATAGAAAGAGAGTATCGTTTTTTCTTTCCGATCATTTTTAAAATATATAAGTGGTGACGTTTAGTGATAAAGACTTGTAATTCGATATTATTTGTTAATTTTATAAACAAATATTATAAATGAATATGATAACGTCGCATCATCACTGATATAGTTTGAAGGCGATAAGGGAGAAAAACGATGAATTTCTACCCATAAATGTCCAAACAATGCATTTGTTTCTATAATTTGTTTGTGAAATTAACAAATAAAATCGAATCACAAGTTTTTATCACTAAACATCACCACTTATATATTTTAAAGATGATCGGGAAGAAAAAAACGATACTTTCTTTCTATAAATTGCCAAACTATGCATTTGTTCACAAAATAAACCAAAATTATCGATTTATAAGCCTGCATTACTAAATATCTCCAACAATGCAATTTGAAGGCGACAAGAAAAAAGAAAATAGCTTTCTGACCATAAATATCAAAAATATGCATTTGTTCATATAATTCGTTTATAAAATAAACAAATAATATCGAATGACTATTTTTTATCTTTAAATATCACTACTTCTATATTTTAAGGACGATCAGTAACAAAAACGAATCATTTCTGTCTGTAAATGGACAAACTTTGCATTTGTTTATAAAATTTGTTTATAAAATAAACAGATAATGTCGCATAACATATCTGCATCACTAATAATTACCACTAATACAAACTGAAGGCGAAAAGAAAGAAAAACGATTACTTTCTGCACATAAATGACCAAACAGTGCATTTGTTTATATAATTTGTTTATAAAATAAGAAAATTATAGCAGAAAACAAATTTGTATGATCAAGTATCATTTTGCCGATAAAATCAAGTAAATGCAACTTACAAATATACTTGTCAAGCAAACAATTCATGATGTTGATATTATTGTCAATATAATTTGTTTACAACAATTATATTCGAAAACCCACAAATTATTTATTTTCCTAAGATGCTTTGGCATATATTTTCATGAAGAACGAAATTAATTGAATTATTTATTTACAGATAAAAAATAATAAGTGAAAAATGACTCATTTTGTCTCTTTGTTTGTTTATGTAAAAAACAGAAAATAATAAAAATTTAAAAATCTGATCCATGCATGCTCTTGTGCAACTATGGCTGATTATTTCTATTAAAGAAAATTGAAAATCGGTCAAGAATTTTAGGCTGTACGTGACTTTGAATAGTAAATTCCTGATCCAGCCCACTGTGGACTGTGGCCTTAATTCTACTTGAAAATTGAGATGACCGATTACCGGTTCACTTTAGGAGGCGACAACCGTAGTGACCACGTGTTCTCCAAATTTGTTTCGCTTTACAAAAGAATAGTATATTTTTGAAAGTTTTTCCACGTCGGTTCTTAAATTGACAGCATTCTCATTACCAGGAATATGACACATTGCCAACATCAAACGTTTGCGATAGTGACATTCATTCGCAAGAATTTTCGGGTTATCAAAATCGAAAAAATGATCTTTCTCAATACTATGCTTAGTGAGCATTGTCTGTTTGTTAGGGACCTTATTTATATCTTTCGTGCGTTCTTTAACCCTTACTCCTAACGGACATTTAGTTTGACCTATATAAACCGCTTCGCAATTTTGACCTTTGCACCAAATGCCATAAACAATATCGCTATTATGCAAATTGTTGAATTTACCTTTAGTGGGTCTCAGGATCGACGTAAGGTCTCTTTTGTTTTTAAACGCCGTAGTTATGTCATAATGCCCGAGAACTCTCGCAATTCGCTCAGATTTTTGAACTATTTCGTCAACTCTACGGTGTTCATTTTGGGCCAAAATATGTAATATGAAATCTATATTATCTTTAACATATTTTTCCGGGTAAAAGTTGTCGCGAAGTGTGTCTTCCTCTAATCGCAAATTTTCTTGATAATATGGTTTATCTGAAAGAAGAATAGCTCTGTCAACCATATTAAAACCTACCCTTTTTTGTATTTTTGTGGGTGATATGAATCAAATCGTAAGCATCTACCAGACCAGGTGGGTTTGCGATACCAATTACACTTTATTTCTTCAACGACATTCCTGTGAAGAGTTACATCCAGAAAGTTTATCGCCCTATTTTGTTCCTTCTCTATCGTGAATTTAATCACAGAATCATTTGAATTAAAAACTTTTAGATCGTTTTCTACTTCGCTTTCCGGAAGAGCTACTAATATGTCATCAACATAACGGCCATACAACCGTACTTGAAAACCTATTTTCGGCAAAATACCCGTTTCCAGGTCCTCCATCACTAAATCTGCTAAAATCGGCTAAAGGGGAGAGCCCATTGGTAGTCCTCTTGTTTGAAAATAAGTTTGGTTTTTGAAATAAAAATCTGTACTATTTAGGCATAATCGAAGTCCTTCCTCAAAATCTGTCCATGAAATTTTGGTATTTTCGTTAATTTGATTCCACCTGCTACGAACCGTCTCGACTGCCTTTTCTTTCGGCACATTTTTAAAAAGGGAAACCACGTCTAATGACGCGAAGACATAGTTTGGCGGGATGCTGAAATTCCTCATTTTCTTCACTAAATCAAAGCTATTAAGCGCTCTCGATTTAGGAACTTCAATATTATTTGCAATGATATTTTTGGTGAATGTTAGTAATTAGTAAGTAGCATTACCCACCTAAGAAACGATCGGCCTAAGTGGAGCAACTGGCTTGTGCATTTTTGGAAGGCCATATAATCTCGAAGGGTTAGCGTGATAAACGTTTAACTGTTTCGCGGTGAGTTCATTAATAAATTTGTTCGATTCCCATTTTCTAATTAGTTTTGTGGCTTCCCTTGCAATTTTCTTGGTTGTATCCCTGCTTCTTTTAACTCAAGTGTCCCGATCTTCTAATAATGCATTAACTTTCGCGTCATAATCTTCTCTTTTCATCGCGACGATAGTATGGCCCTTGTCCGCATTAACAAAAATAATCTGATAGTTTTCTTTTGAAAATTTCTCAGCCTGTCTGATTTCTTTCAAGGGTTGTATGATTTTTGACTTTACGGCGTAACCCGAATTCATAACCCAACACATATATTACACGCTATATTAAGTATAGCGGATCCTGATCTACCTCTGGTATTTTGTTGATATTAGACTCAACACTGGCTATTAGATCGTACACCGGTGTTTGATCTTTTTCTATTTTTACTCCATAATTTTTCCCTAGACTAGCGACTATAGCAACATTGTCTGGTATATCAATATCCGATAGATTTTTGAACCACTTGTTCAGTCTGGTGTTGTGGAATGTGTTCCTATCAGGTTGAGCATCATTTATCAAATTATCAAATTTTTGTTGAAACTTAAATTTGTGTTCTTCAAATAACCTTGAGATTTTTCAATTCTGTGAGTCATAAAAATGGTTAATCACATAAATCGGTAGCATCGAAGCTATTTCAATTTGCAAGAACTAAATGTAATTATTTAATTGTCGTGTTGATTTGCACAGATCATTAATCATTATGTTCATGGTGGACCTCTGGAATCTGTTAGTTAAACGTGAAAATTGTCCCGTACAACTACTGCTTTGAAATTCAACGGATTCAAGATCAAAATTTGTGACTTTTTTTTAGGAAAAATCCCGCTCCTTCTACAGTGCAAGAAGAGAACTTTTTGATTTGATTGCTTAGCTAATTGAAGCTTGGCCTGGGACCAGCTCTTGAGAAATGAGAAGATGAGTGCACCGTCTCTGAAATTGTCTAAAATATTCCTATAAAACCCATTGCCCCCTCTACCCGAGTGAGATGTCAAACAAACGCACAGTGGGAAAAAAGTACCTTTTTTGGACAAAAATCGACCGACAGTGCAATTCTTAACGGATTTTGATGTTTTTTTTTTAAAATGACCGTAAGACTTCCAGTTATAACAAGTAACTGCGGATATTTTAATTTGACCTAACGTAAATTTTTTATTTAACAACAAAGTTGCAACTTTTTGTTGCTAAACTTTTCCGTGATACCATTTTTTCTAAGACTTTCAAACTCCTTAAAAAAGGTCATAAATCAATTAAATAAGTAACTGAAAATAATTTCAGTGGGTTAGAGTAACTACAAAGATTGTTAATAATGTTATAAACCAATTAATTCACAAAAGTCATTTTTTCGTGATTCGCAAAGATTAGCTAATTTTAACCCATAGCTTTTGTATAAAGTATCACAGATAATGATGTACGCTTACAATAAGTTAAGAATAGATAATAATTGCCAATTATTTAAACAATTTTTATAAACAAATGCACATTTTGAACATTTTTTCATGAATAGCTCTGATTTTTTGCGGAATCAATGCAAAATGTGTTGCAAAAGACTCTTTGCTGTCATATTTTTAATAGTGACAGAAACTGGTAATTATTTTAAAAAAATTTATGAACAAATGCACATTAAAAATTTTTTTTTAATATTGTTTTATTTTGCTTCATGGAAGACGTTTACAAATAGACTGCGTGTTTCTACGGAGATATTGAGGAAATCCTTCGAAGTATTTTTTAACATGGAATACAGAATAAAAAATCGGCACTTATGTGACATCATTTGGAATAGCGATCCACAATCAACAAGTAACAAAGTAGATTTGATTTTGGATAATATTAATGCTACGTCTTCTCTTGATGAAAGTCAGTTAATGGTTATAAGAAAAAAATTGGTTGACTCTTTTATGCCTTTGTACTAGGCAGTCTGATAAGTACCTGAAAATTCTAAAAGATGGCATTAGTATTCACTAATGTGAACCATTTTCGTCGAACTTGATCCTTCAAATGACGCCTGTCAAAACTTCAGCCATTTATGTTTACGCATTTACAAG
>NC_046660.1:89800281-89801394 GCF_010883055.1 Belonocnema kinseyi
ACGTAACTAAAAAAGACCGACTAAAATTCAAATGAAGTTAAAATTTTACTTCTATTTTGGAATTCGCATATTGGAGATAAGTTTATTGTAAATATTGCTGAGACCTTGAATGTCTGTTCTAAAATTAACTGTATTATTGTCACGTTGAATATGTATCATTTCTAGAAGAAGGCGTTTGTCTGAATTTGGTTTACATTCAAGAATAATAACTTTAATAATATCAAAATCAAAATCATGTGTGTGTTCATAACCATGTTTAGCTAAAGCGGTATTTTGCAAATTTTTCTCAATAGATCTTTCATGTTCTCTATTTCTCAGATATAATGATCTACTAGTTTGCCCTATGTAGTTTTTGTTGCAATTTTTACAGGTATGTCTATATACACAGTTGCAATTTTTTCCTTTTTCTCTTTTATTTTTTGTACTTTGAAATAATATTTTATTGAATTTCTGTTCAACTGAGAAAACTAATTGGACTTTACATTTTTTTTTAATTCTCAAAAGACATTTGTTATAACCTTCAATATATGGTAAAACTATTCTTTTTTTCTTTTCTAAGTTAGCATAACTTTTGTTCAGCCCATCCAAATCGATCCAAATATGATTTTCAATTAACTTTTTTGGATAATGATGCAGAAAAAGGATATTCCTAACAATATTCAAATTTCTTGTGTGAAATGAATAATGGGACAAACTTAGAGCTCTGTCAAATAAGTTTTTAATTACTGCAATTTTGTTTTGAAAGGGATGAGCAGAAAGTAAATTTAAAATTCTACCTGAATATGTACTTTTTCTATACTAATTGGTAATAATATTACCATCTTAAACCCTTAATTACTAGGCAGTCTGATAAGTCCCTGAAAAATGAAACACGGAGACTTTTTTTTGGCCAAAGTCGGTTTTATTTTTCAACATACTATCCTTTTAGGTCGATACAGCGAGTCCAACGATTTTCTAACTTTTTGATACCGTCCAAAAAGTACTCGATCGGACGGTCTCCAAAATACAACACAATTTCAGCTATGAGCTCCTCATTTGAGTAAAAACGCTTACCGGTGAGCCATCTCTTCAGGTTAGGGAACAAGTAATAGTCGCTGGGGGCCAGGTCTGGTG
>NC_046660.1:89801494-89845158 GCF_010883055.1 Belonocnema kinseyi
ATAAGGACAACCGCAGGATTTCGCCGGGAGCGGGTGCTAATCTGAAAAATTGCACCCGCTTCCAGCGAAATCGTGGTCAAATTTCAGCCACAACCACGTCTCACAACCGTGAGATAGGTATATATATAATAAATTATATCCGAACAAGAGCAATGATACCAAAAAACTTAATTGCAATTTCAACGTAGTCTTCAGCGATTTTTCTTTTATCTCCATAGCAAGTAAACATCAACGACTAATAAGCACATGCTAATTAAATAGTTTCTATTTTATTCCTTAACGTATGTATTTGCTTTCAGAATAAGCCTTGAAAAGGACCTAAAAATCAGGTTGAAAAATGTCGGCACAACATTTTTTATAATAAAAAAAACTTTTTATAATAGAAAAGTTTTTTTTTGCACCAAAAAAGTGGAATAGGCCTCAAAAAAACTTTATTTATCACTTACCGCAAAAATACATACATTTATTTATGATCAATTACATTTAACGTGGCTGTTTCATAAATTCTGTTTTTCTTTTACTTTCTCTATTTCTGATGTAATTGTGACAGATGTTTATATTTTGTTTACAACAGATTGGCCTACTGACCCTCATTCGATTCTCAGGTATCAAAGAGAGAGCACGTGTTCGTGGGTGCTGTCAATTTCTGCCACTTACATTTTTCTTGCCTCGATAAGGGTACTGTACGAGTACCGAAACGTCGGTAATGCAATTTTATTTTTTTATTTATGGTTTTTATTTTTATTTTATTGTAATTTGGTAATAATAAAATTAAGAAAAAACGAAAGAAGGAAAAAGAGAAGGAAGGGGATGTTGTTGGCTGCCTTCTCATTTTTATTTTTGTCCGAAAATTTTATTTGTTTTATTTTCACATTACAATAGGATTTTTGATTTTGGTTTATTCTTTGTGGTATAAATTTCGTCGTTGGATTCTTGTTTTATTTAACAGGATTTTGCATCAATTTGATTATTGGACGTTAAATGCGATTTTTAATTTGGATTTTGGTCTAATTTAAATTTCTTAAATTTTAATTAAATAATTTGCAAAATAGCGATATTGTTTATGGCATTTGGTGCAAAGGTCAAAATTGCAAAGTGGTTTATATAGGTCAAACTAAACGTCCGTTAGGAGTAAGGGTTAAAGAACACACGAAAGATATAAATAAGGTCCCTAACAAACAGACAATGCTCACTAAGCATAGTATTCAGAATGATCATTTTTTCGATTTTGATAACGCGAAAATTCTTGCGAATGAATGTCACTATCGCAAATGTTTGATGTTGGCAATGTGTCATATTGCTGGTAATGAGAATGCTGTCAATTTAAGAACCGACGTAGAAAAACTTTCAAAAATATACTATTCTTTTGTAAAGCGAAACAAATTTGGAGAACACGTGGTCACTACGGTTATAGCCTCCTAAAGTGAACAGGCAATCGGTCATCTCAATTTTCAAGTAGAATTACGGCCACAGCCCTTTTAATTAGATTTGAAGCGGAGCGGATGTTTCTAATTTTCTTTATATCGAAAATTATCCTTTTTATATTTACAGAAATTCTGTTTCATAAAAATTCTCAATCGATGATTTTGTGTTTCTTTCCATTAACTTCATCTCAAACTTTAAGTGTGTGTCTCTGTGCGAAGTTTTTCTGATTTTTGCGTTTGTGGGATTACGAAGAGATTTACTTCTCGGCGATCACCGCATCACCAGCACCAGCACCAGCACAGAGAGGAAGTTGACGGTGAAAGAGAGAGAGAGAGAGAGAGAGAGAGAGAAGGAGAGAAAGAGTGAGAGAGAGAGGAGTTGCACGACATGAAAATACTAAGTTTATGCATGAAAACACTTTTTTTTACCAAATACTGAATGTCAAACTTTTAATTTTAATTTAATTTAAATATTATATGTTTAAATCTTATATCTGGAACTGAAGAGGACCCCTATCCGTGGTCGAAACGTTTTCCAATCTAATAATTTAAGAAATGCATGTTTTTTAATTAAGTATTTTCATAAGACCCTAATGCCAATAAAAAATTTCTTCAAACAAATTTAATTATTGGCTGACTTTTGTGACTTTGAACCAAAACAATGTAATTTCTACCAAAATAGATGAATTTTCAACAAAACTATTCAATTTGAACCAAAAAGAATGAATTTTTAAATAAAATTGTTAAATTTTCAACAAAATAATAAAGTTAAGTTTAACTTCAGTTAATCAAAAATTCCCTTACTCTTTGAGTTTTTCCCTGGCTTTCTGGAATTCCCTGTCTTGAAGTAACCCTGCCAACAGAAAAAATTTTGATGGATAGGAATACAAAATTCATACAGAATGAAAATAATGCAATTCAAAAAAAGATGCTGTCAAGTTTTATTATTTTGTAATCTTCTAAAATGTCTCTTTAATTACATTTCCACCGCAGTCCAGCTTGTTTCCAGACCGTTAGGTAGCATTTTGCGTGATTGTTTTATCTTATTTTTACCGAAAGACGCCAAGAGATATTTTCCCAAAAACTTGCAACGTGGAAGACACGAGATCTCTAGAAGCACTTTTCTGTCTGAAGGTGCTCTTAAAGCTACCTTCGTTTCATGAAATCGATGAATATTCAATTTCATTCAGACCGTCTGCTACCTTCCTGCTTCCTTCTGCCACCGTTTCTCTTTGTCTTTCTTTCCGGTTTCGTTCTTTTCTAACTATCGTTCCATTCTTTTTCAAGTCTCCCCCTATCACATTTAATTTTAATTCAAAAGCAATTTTTCCGCAACAATTATTTAGGAAGTAGAATAAGGTTTCACGTAACTTTTCAGGTACATATTATACCTTTTTCCTAAAAGTATATTCTAACTTCTTATATATAATATAGCAATATACCAAATGGGGACTTTACAGAGCATAAAAAGGTCAGATTTACTTTCTTCTTTACCGATACTGAAAATTGCAGAGAAAAAAATATATTTTGGTCATTCCAAATATTCATTTCTTTAATATCACCTGCGCGACCAAAAATGAAGTAGCAGATTAGAGAATAGGTTTAGGAAAGATATTTTCCATTCAATTATGTCAAAAGAAAAAAAAAGAATAAATAAGACCGTATTCAATGTTCTATAAATTCACTGAATATTATTGAAACTAAAAGATATAACAAGTTGAAGATAAAAGTATAAAACATAAAGTTAGAAAGGCTAACAAGCTACCGTTTATCAAATTGACTATTTATACATCGATTTATTGGCTGTAGATTAAGCATCATATGTGAATATTATAATTATGTACTAATTTATGCAGTTTTGAAAAGAAAAGCAAAATTCACGAAAAAATAAAATTAAGAAAAAAATTGGAAAAAGTTCTACTTTGAAAAAACAAATACTGCGTTTCTGGAAGTTTTGGTCTTAACATGGTGTTAACATGGAAAATGATACTTCGGCTGACCCCCACCCACCCTACATGTATCGTGTATTTTGTAAATGACCCCATATTTAGATTGTATAATTGAGCAGCTAAGTTAAACAGCAGCGTACTTTATTTTTAGAAGTCACTTGTTTTTCATTTGCTTTGCACATAACTTCATGAAGAACAAATGAAAAGATGTGACTTCAAACGCTCAATTGCATTGGATTTTATGATAATTAAAATCCTCAAACGTCCTTTTTTATTAAACAGTTTAAACTTCCTTTAACTCAATGTACAGTTATTGCAGTTGGGTTGATTAAGGAAGGTTTTAATGTTCGCGCCTCAGTGCAAACATACTGAAAGACCTTTTTTTATTAGCAATATCGTTCCCCACATAAAGTGCTGTAAGATCTTCTGGTTTCACTCTGTTACATTATTGCAGACTATTTGTTAAAACTTAATCGAAAAATTCTAATCTCCTTCTGGAAAGTCACTCTTTAAAAAATTTTTAATCTAACCATTTGAGATCCCATTGAGATTTTTTATACTATTTGACATACTTCTTTTTTGAAAAACTTGCAATGGCAGGGATCAAAAATTTTTTACTTGTTTCTTCCTCGAGAGATTGGGTTTAACCATAGAATTTGATAGCTTCCTAAAAGTGATCAATCAGCGTCACAAAAAATTGGTGCTACACGGGTTATTGATTTAGGGAAATGCTGAGCACCGATGTTTTTTTTACTCTTTCTAGTTATGTACTTGCAAACAAAAAGTGTGATGTGTCATAGACGTCACTATAGTCACTTTTTTAACGATGAAGGATACTTTTGTCACTTTAATCCATCATTTTTTACTTTAAAAATGCAACTGTTTGGTTAAAAATAATAATTTGTTTTCAAAGTGGATCCAACTATTTTTTTGAATATTCGTATTTTTTATTGAAATATTAGGTAATTTATTTATATTCGAGAATGCAAGTTTAGGTTAAAAGTTAAACTACTTTTCTTTAAACAATTTTTTTGTATTAAAGATTATAATTTTAGTTTAAACTTCATTTCTTTGTTTGAAAAATGAACTATTTTTTTATGGAAAATTCTTCTTTTTGTGTTTAAAAATTAATGGTTTCGACTGAAAATGTAACTATTCTATTATTAGTCGAAAATTCTACTTGTTGGTCGAAAATACATATTTATAGTTAAAAATTCATCTATTGTGTTGAAATTAGAAAATTTTTGTTTGAAAAGTTAGGCATTCAAAACATTTTATATCGATTTTAAAATGGCACTTACATTCATTTTATTTCAAAGAATGAACGTCCCTATCATTCCCCTATTTTTATGAAAAATCACCCCATTCATCTCGTTTTGAGAATATTTTAGGCTTTAAGGTCTGCAATGTTAAAATTATTTAAATTTATAATTTTCTGGTTTTATAGTTCCTATTGCAAAGCATCGAAATATAAATAGCATAGTTACGTGTTTAATGTATATTTAGTTTGTAATAAAATGAATTACGATTTATCTAAATATTGCTTGTAAATTTGTCAAATAAAATTTGTGTAAGCTGTAGTAACCTTTAGTCACTTTTTAGCTTAAATTAGTCACTCGTTTTACACTTATTCCCAGTACATTAGTCTGTGGCAGCCCGGAATTCTGCAAAACATTAATTACTCCTTTGGATGAAATTTATTTCAACTTGGCAATTCAGAATTTCCCCAAATAAAACTAATTACCCAAAAACAATTTCTGCTGCATATTACAATAATACTAAACTCTTATTTCAGTAATGTGTAAAGTAGTAAGTTACATTGCCGTGAAACGGTTAGACTAGTACGTCTGTTATTACATAAGTTATAGCAAAGCTTTGGTTATAGCTACTTACAAGTGTCCTAAATTTAATGTAACTATAACTTAGGCAACAAAAGCATTTCCAAAGAAACTGTACATGTTGAGAATGCATACTAAAATTCGCATACAAATAAGCCTAGTGTTTTAGGTACACAAAACCCGTTTTTCAGCTCCGAGTAATCTGTCATGACTGTCAGTGCAGTACAGCTGCTCACAAAACTGTAGCTTGTTCTTTCATAGTTGAAAAAATATAAAATTGTTGATAATAAAGTTAAGTATCTTTAATCAAGTGTCTAATGTAGTCAAATATTGTTTATTTTTATACATGCAATTTTTAATTTAATTGAAAACTTTGATGTTTTAAATTGTTCTAATATCGCAATCAGTAAAGTAGGTACAATGCACATGCAACGAAAGGTCAACTGTTTCGATAGGATGATAGCTTTGGAACTGTTAATAAATTATTCATACTATTTTGAACACTTTTTTTACCCCTCCCCATCTTCGCCACTGAACACCATACAAAACTTGACCCCCTTTAGAGCGACGTGTCGTCACAAATACGAACACCCCTCCTCATCATTTGAGGTAACAAGATTTTGTCTTCGATTTCATTTGGATGACCCCTAAAATAAAACATGAAATATACAAGCATATTATTTCAACATATTTCACAGCCTAATATGAATAAGTACCATGTTTAAATCAATGTGAAACTCTTAACATTTCAAGCAAGTGCGTAGCTGAATTTTTAATCATAAAAGGTTAAGATAGTTTAATTTTGAAATAAACTTATGAATCTATAACATAAAAAATTAATTTTCCACAAAGATACTCAACTTTCAACTAAGTATGCAGTTGAATTTTCAATCATGGAAGATTAGCTCTTAACATAAAATATACTTTTTGATATATAGATCAACCAAAAAAAGATTTTTATTTTATTTTTTATTTTTTTTTATTTTTATTTATTTTATATTTCAAGTAAAAAGTATGATAATTTTAGTTTAAAAACAGTTTAATTCAGCGAGAACATACGAATTTTTAACAAATTTTGTATTCAAGAGAGAAAAACAATTTCAACCGAATCGTTGAATTTTCAAATCAAAAAGGTAAATTCTTCAGAAAGCATTTGAATTTTTAGCCCAGAAATACCAATTTTCAACCATAACGTTAATCTTCAACCGCATATCCGAGTAAAAGAGCTTCGACTTGAGTTCGACTTGAGTATGTCTTGAGTTCGTCTCCAAGACATCGATGTCTGGCTGCGTCTCAAAACTGAGTCGAGACATAAGCCTTCGTCTTACTTTTATGGACACGACAGGTAAAACGGCGTTTGCTTGTCTCAAGTCGAGCCTTGTCTCGGCTGCGACGACATTTACTTGTCTCAAGACGAGCCTTGTCTTGGCTGAGATGGTCGAACCTTTTTCGGTATACCCCTTTAACATTTTCTTCAAAAAAATAAAAATTGTAACTTTCTAGAAGGATCTCCTAAGCCGTTAGAAATACGTAAAAACAAACAATATTTTCAGTATCAGTAATTTAATTAATTTTTTACAAAACAGTTGATTTTGCCAACTGAACATATAAATTTTCCACGTTCAAGTTTATTCTCCACCAAATAGTTGAATTTTAAACTGAAAACTATTAATTTTCAATAAAAAATGAAATATTTAAATTAGCCATTAAAAAAGTAGATTGGCAAACAAAGAAATAGATCTTTAACTGATAAAACGTATTTTTTAAAATAGTTTTATTTTCAATAAAATAGTTTAATTATAAATCTAAAATATTAATTTTTTTAACAAAAATAATAAATTTCTAACAAACTACATGAATTTTCAACTGAAATAGATCAATTTTTAATTAACAACGGAACAGTAGTTATGGCATAATGGAAAAGTAATTTTGAACAAAATAGTTAGATTTTTAACCAAAGTGATCTTTAGCTAATAGAACCAATTTATAACAAAGTACTTTAACTTTAAACCAAACAATTAACTTTTCAATCATGAAAATTAATTTTCTATATCCTTACACTCTTTAATTTTCTACCCCTCCACTCCATAAATCCGAAATAGTAACAAAAATTTTCAACCCTTCTTTACATTTACAGTGTAATGAAGTTTTTGAACAGCTCCTTCAAAACTTTTAAAAATTTCTGTATATCTAATAAACTAATTGGGTTGGACAGAAGGAGTTACGGAAATTAAAGTAGCTGTTCTGAACCAGCAATTGTATCTAACGGGTAGTTCAATGTAATAGCTGGTTTAATTCTCCTTATTTGGACTTTCATCAAAAATTAGCTTCCAAAATTACAAATATCAAACTAGTTGAGATTGGTTCATTTACCCCAAATGAACTTACATTCTCCAGCTACAGAATCAGACTACCTAACACTTAGGAGAAAGAATGGTAATTAAATCCCTGAAATCGGAAAACGAGACATCCTGTAAGCAATGAATCTGTTATTAATTAATTGATTAAAGTATCGGCGAAATGAATGTCCACATACATTAAAAATATATTTTAAAAAATTTTAATTGAGTTTTTACCAAATTTAGAATTATCAGTATCATGCGTTCTTCGCACTACAGAATATTTCTGAAAACGAATAGAAAATTATCGAAAATGGACTTCCATATATCATATATATTATTCTCTATTTAATATTTGATGTAAAATGATATAGATAAAACTTAATGGTTTCAGATAATAGCCCACATGATCTGCAGCAGTATATCGTTATGTATCATTCTGATACCCTTAGGTTTACTCTGGCTGGATCGCATGTGAGATTTCCTTCGGGCTATTGTATATTGTGGATTCATATAATTCTTCTTTAATTTTTCATCAAATACATCAAATGAAACACAGGAATGACACTCCTGAGGAATTCTTAAGGAACTTTTAAAAGATCTGCGCATCTTAACTTACAGAAAGAAACCTAGTATAATATTCACCTTGATTTCTGAATATAATTTTTATTTCCAACAGAAATTACCATCACTTGATGAGATTTGTTCAACACATTGGACATGGTTACCATATTAACTTTAATGTATCCGGTTTTGTTTTAATGCGAAAATGTTTGTGTGTAGAATACACATTCGCTGATGTAGCTAACTTAACCTTTACACTTCTATACATAGTACGCAAAAATATGCATATAACCAACGCATCGCACGCAAATCACGCTGTGAGAAGGGGTTTGAAGATTCCTTATATACTAAATGGCGAGAATTCTTAGAATTGTGAGAAACGGCATGGTGCCTAATAACTCGACTTTGAAACATTAAAAATTAAAAGTAAAAATAGGAAAACATTCTGTTTTAATAAGGTCAAAACTGGGATTGAATTAAATTCAAAAATATCCATAGGTTTTTCATTTTTTTAAATCACCTCGTTTCCGCCTCACATTCGGCTTGGTAATACAAGTAATAATGCTAGGACAAAAATTATGGGTACTCTGGACTTGTTACAAATTTTGTATAAATCAAGTATATTATAATACAATTACAAGTACCTGAAATCTTTGTAAAATTTTTATGAATTATTTGTGAATGCTTGGTTTAAAATTTGTGTATGAAATCTTTTGTGTTAGTTTGAAATAATTGACAACTTGAAAAATCTTCTCAAATTTGTTAAAACCTGATTTGATTGTTTAACGTCTTTGAAATATTCATGAAATATTTGAAATCTTTTAAAAGCTTTACAATTTTTGGAAATGTTCGAAATCTTTGTGAAAATTTTGAAATCTGGTGTAAACGCCATATTCAAATCTTCGAAATTCTTGCAATCTTTATGAAATGTTCAAAATCTTTGTGAAATTTTTTGAAATATTTGTGATTTTTTTTTATTCGTTGAACTCATCGAATTCTTTGAAATTTTAGTGAAATATTTTCAAATTTTCCAAATGTTTCACAATCTTTGAATTCTGGTGTACTGTACCCTTTTTAAACTGTTTGAAATCCTTTAAATCTTAGGGAATATTTAAAAGCCTTGTAAAATTGTTGTGAAATATTTTTAAACTAGTGATGTAAACTAGGGAGGTCCAAACAACCGACTTTCGAATAGAGGACATACCCCCTCCCCCATTTTCTGACGTTGTCGGAAAAAAATGCCCTCCAAGTTTCAGCCAAATCGGTTAATATTAAGACGTGCCACAAAGGCCCTGAAAATCCCACAAGATTACATGGGGAACTTTTGGTTTTCGGAGAAATGGGTTTCAGGTTTCTGGATTTAAACTTACACTTGTGGAGCCCCAAAAATACCCCAAAAAAACCCCAAAAAACTGAAATTGACATTTTTGCCAAAAATTTACACATAAATGCTCCGTTTCTCTCTTTTTTCCCGTAAATTATTTTTGTTTGTCAAGTGGAATGGTTTTAAGTATTTTTCAAGTAATTAACAATTGTTTAAACAATTTTTTTTTGTTTAAATAGTTTTTTTGTACTGACTTATTGAAAGGTAGATTTTTTATGTTTGATTGGACAATTAATCATTTTTAGGAATAATGATATTTGTTTTAAGCATTTAGTATTCGTTTAAACAATTTTTTATTATTATTTAATTGTAACATTTTTTTAAAAAGAGGTATAAAACTCTAGTTCAAAAAAAATTTAGTTAGCTTTGCTGCTCATTATCAAATATCGATTTCATTTAGATACTAGTAACTTATTTTGTAATAAATCCTTATTTGTTTAAATAAATTTTGTTTGTTTAAACAATTTTTTCGTAAATAAATGTTTGAAATTTCTGTTTCTCTGTAATTAGGTGGTAATTTGTCATTGTAAAGAGCAAAATTTTTTGTCTAAAGCATTATCGTATTGTTTCATAAATTTACTAAATATTAATATAACATTTTATTGGAAATTGTGATTAAAAAATCTGATGTTTGTCTCAATTCAATTAAATATATTGCTTATTGTTAAATATTTGAACGTTAAGCAAATGCTTTAAATAACTAATTTTTTGTTCATAAAATGGTTTACATTAGTCATGCAAAGTTTTTTTTTTAGTAAGACTTCATTCTATAAAAATTACATTCAATTTTGTCATTCTGAAATTATTTTTATAATTTTTTCCTTTAAATCATTCCCGTAGACACACTCGTTTGTCCTCCGAAACCTCAAAGTAGGTTTTTTTATGTTGATACCGCAGAATAGCTCTTAGTATGCTCAAAGGAATTAGAAATCTTTGAATTTTTTTAACGTTACTGGAAATGAAAACACAACATTTTGCTCTCAAAAATGAAAAATTACCAGACTAATTGCAAAAAACAGAATTATCCAAAAAAATTTTCAGAAAAAAATTGCATAAACGAACAAAATTTGTTTAAACAAATAAGAATTTATTACATAATAAGGTACTAGTATCTAAATGACCCGGATATTTAATAATAAGCAGAAAAGCTAACTAATTTTTTTTTAATAGAGATTTATACCTATTTTTAAGAAAAATTTACAATTAAATAATAATTAATTGTTTAAACAAATACTAAATGCTTGAAACAAAGATCATTAATCCTAAAAATGTCCATTTGTTCAATCAAACATAAAAAATCTACCTTTCAATGAGTGATAGAAAAAAAATTATTTACACAAGGGGAGTAGGCATCAAAATTTAAAGTATTTAAGGGAAATGATTGATTAGAGGCTCCTTAACGAATTCTTAATATCTTCCGCAAGCTAATTTTAAATACAGAAACCTGAATACCATTTTTCCGAAAACCAAAATTTCCCCAAGTTAATCTTATCGGATTTTCAGGGCCTTTGTGGCACGTCTTAATATTAACCGATTTGGCTAAAACTTGGAAGGAATTTTTTCCCGGCAACCACAAGAAATGGTGGTCTTAAAAGGTAAAAAATGGTAAAGTGTAATGAATTTGAAGAACCATCCATGAAAATATAAAAACCACTTCATAAAACATATTTGAACTATTTAATAAGTAGCTAGTAAATAGTGTACCTCAGGGGGCTTCCATAAATCTCATGACCCTAAATGGGGGGCTGAGTGTCAGTAAATATATCACATTAAAGCACTTAGAATAAATTAATAATAAAAAAGACGCAGACGAAATTGCCCTTTCCATGCTTTCAAACTCTTTTTACAATCCGAAATCCTCATTGCCATCCTCTCAGAGAAGGTTTACAATGCAAAAACCTCTTTCCAACTTCCCTGAATCAATAAGTTTTTTTTAAAGAATTCGTTATTCGGGCTTTATCTTTAACACAAAGACCGTGATAAAATCTTGAAAATTAATTAAGGTATTGAAATTTGAAATTAAAATGTAAAATAGTTGTTGTTGGAGTGGTGCTAGCTTTAGGTTCTAAATGAATTAAATTAAATTAGTTAATAATTAAAGCAAACGTCATTCGTTATATTCGTTAATAAACACAGAAAGAAAATATATAACTTTTACCATCAATATATATTTTATTAGCAAATAAGCATTGCATGTGTTATCATTTTCAGTATTGCTTTCTCATTCAATAAAAAAATATATCATAGATGTCTTATATATCGTGATCATAGAAAATACTGCTGTCCAAACTAAAAAGTTATGTGAGTTTGTGCTAAGAACTTTAGTATAAGAACACTTGTTTATTAATACAAGTACCCTTTTTTGGTGAAACGCATGTGCTCTTTCTGATTTTGTAAGAAAAAATGGATTATTTAAACAATTTGTATTAAAAAATGTGCTTGCGGATTTTTCTAGAATCAAATCTTCGCTAAGAAGTACGCAAAGTCGCTTGCGGAGTATTTCGCTGTAAAGTTTTGATTTGTGTAACGAGCAGTGTGCCCTGCCACTTTTGCAAATTTCAGGCACTGCAAAGTACTTTCCATACATTTGTATGTCAATTTTTCGAAAAAATGTCGCTGAAATGTGTTTTTCTGTTGTAGGGCAGAATAGATCACATACATTCTTTTTCAAGTCTTTTTTTTATAACTATACTTATGCGTAAATCTACAATAAATTCAAACAAATTCTCTATAAGGAAGCGCACCGTTCATGAAATTATCACAATTAAAGATTCACCCTATAATTAATGCGCTCAAACTTATTTTTAGCGACTTTTCTTGCATAATAATAAGAGTTTTTAATTTTTGAGCATGTGAGAAAATATATGGAAAAAGAATTCTTGAGGCGAACGAGTGAATCGAGAATATATTAAACTCAAAGAAAGTGTACGCTTGGATTAGGTAAAATGTTTAGTTAGAAGAGTTAAACATTTGGTTACTTCATATAAATTGTTCTCGTAAACCAGTGATTTGGACAAAATTGCTAAGTTCGGAAGTTTATTATTTTCGACAGATTATGTATGATTGTATTATCTTCAGATTAGAAAAAAAATTTAGTTAGTAATGAAATATATTAACTTACAGTAGGCAATCTTTTGTCTGGTATCGCGAAAACGAATTTCCCTGAAATCCGTGTAATGCATTTGGAGGTCAAGTTTTTTTTATCGCGTTTCTTGATATTTCAATATATTTATCGCCTACAAACGAAACAAATGTAAATTATTATTACTGCATCATAAACTCCATTTATTATTTACTTTCGCGCACATTTTAAGTGGTAAAAAGCGTTCAATTGTCCAAAGTAAATCTCAACTGTCACTGCTCCCGATTAGACCGTCGCCTTTTTATTTCGCTGCTCCCATAATGCACCAGCGCTCTTCCGATAATTGCTTCAGACACCTATTCTTAATATCCCTATTACAAATATACTTATTAGGGGTTTGACTATACGATATCCCTGGTATATGGAAAATGGTCAAGGATATTCATTTTCGCTTATCCAGGCATCTTTCTAAATTCCTTCGTTCGTTTTCAGCTAAATGTTTAATAATAATATCCCTGTCACAGCTCAATTTTTTGACCGTGTATGATTATTTTACATTCGCAGGCGGTTTAACATCCTTGGCAGCCAAACTCCCTCATTTAAATAATAATATAATGTAGAATCTTGCAATGTAGAATATCGCGATTTTATGCTATTATAATGTGATAATTACGATATATAGCGCAGGAATTACGGTATATATTGCAATTCTTGCGATATTGTTTTCTCCGTGCAGTCAGTGAATTTGTGCAATGAAACCTAAGCGCTAAATCGCTTTGTCACCGCAACTTGTTGCGGTTCGAAAGCTTGAAACCTTCTCTAATCGAGCTGGATGACTATCAGATCCGTACACGTGGGGTGAAACTACATTGTCTCGGAAGTAGACCACAAATCTGTATACGTCATTACTATTATCTAGTAGGCGGTGTATATTATCCTTCCCGGATCAATGGAGCTTTCCACTTCTCCTACCGTAAGAAATTTCTGCGTCCGCGCACTTGTAACGTTACTTATTGCGTAAAAGGGTATACGGGATCTCCGCCATCCTATGGGAAAAGGCCGTAACTAGAAAACCACTGAAAGGAGGAAACCGAAGAAAATATTTGAATCTGTTTTTCCCTATATTCAGTTTAATACAATACATATGTAAATAGTATGCAGATAGTTATTGAATAATTTCGGTGCGATATACCCATTTATGAAAAAAAGGAACAAAAATTAGTGGTAGATAATGCCGTCTTGCGTAAAAGTTGTCTTCGAATTCAAGCAGAGATTCTGTAGTTACTCCCGATTTTTTTGCAGGTGGAGCTTTTAGTACCTTATGCCACTATGTATAATTCGGGAACAATTTTCCATTCACAGTTCTTGAAATCACTAATTTTCACTAAAGGAAGAAGTGAACAGCCATTAAAATTTTTCTTTAATAAATGCAAAAATACGCAGATATTACTCATTGTTCGTAAATAAGGTTGTCTCTTCAAAGCAAGGTTATTATTAATTTATAGCACGGATTAGTCCGTCACCATGGAGGAAGGGGGGGGGGCACATAAGAAACTGACTGAACTTACGATGTCTTCCTAAAACAGGTATGAGGACAAGTCCTGCATCGCCCGCCTGATCTTTAATTCCTCATCTACCCTCTAAAGTCTGACCTTCTTCGACAACTCCTTCTCTATATCCGATTATTCGCTTTTTTTTATCCTGGGAAAATCTGGGCTATTCGAGCCTCTATTCACCCCCCTTCCACCTATCAACCTCTTGGATGCGCTTGCGCTGCTCTGTACACGACCTGTAGCATATGTGTGTACCTGACACGAATTTATACACGTTCAGAGAATAGCCTGCCATTCATGACGGGCTAAACGTAGTGCCGCGTCGCGGTCGTGGACTGCGCAGTCAACTAGGCTGCGAGAATAACACACCTCCTCATTCACGACGCCTTGAGACCGCGCGGTAGACTTTGTGTGCTATGTATTTTTAGAGAAAATGTAATCAGGCTGAGGTTAGCTTTGATACACTTTCACATGAGTCGTTACAGAAGTTCGATAGACAAAAATTAGGGCAGTCAATGTATATACCACTTTCAATTATTAAGCATACACTAAACTCTCGTTTTCAGTCCAAAGTCGAGGGTTGACTTTAAATAGTTTTTGACTGAATTCGGGGGGTCGAAACGTAAACAGCCAGGGCCGCTTGAACCGCTTGCAATTGGAATGCATGCTATTGCACAATATACTTGATTGATTACTCGCACACTGCGGACATTCCCAGACGAGAGTCGCAACCGCTCTCGCCCTGCTCCCTAGGGGAACTGCGTGGGGCAAAAATAAAAATGAAATAATCTCGGCCTTCTGGAAAGGCCGAGAACGGGGGGACTGGAAACAAGAGTTTGATGTAATTCAAAGTTTGTGAATGTTCTATATCAGGGTTCTGTATCAAGAATAATCAGCTTTACCACGAAGTCACTTTTCTTACTTTTTGAAGATCAAGTCAATATAGTATATTTTAAAATCTCTCAAGGTATTTTAAAGATTTTCAAATACTTTAAGGTATTCCCAAAGATTTTAAAGGATGAAAAATGTTAGGACATTTAAAAAGATTCCAAGGAATTTTCAATTATTTAAAATAAATTTTAAGAGATTTCAAAATATATTAAAGGTTTTGAAACATCTACGGGTATTTTTAAATAGATTTAAATAATTTTAAGTGATTCCATAGGATTTAAAATATTTTACGGTAAAAATCTATTATACTTTTGCATCTTGTAATTGAAAATTAGGATTTAAATCAACGTTTAAAAACGAGAAAACGTGCGCCGCAATCTAATAAAAATCCACTCCATTTTTTCTTTGAACTGGATGATTTCTTGCAAACATACTTTTCACGCCTCAACGCTTTTTCGGAAAAAGTTAAAATTCTAAAAATGAGGATCAAAGAAGATTTAAAAAATAATAGAAGAAAAGGGTAAACAGGAGACAGACGTAGTTTTCCTCAAAATGTGCACCATTCCTTCATGTCCTAAAATGTTTAAAAACAGTCCTGCCGAGGAAAAATGTTGTTAAAGCGAAATTACTAGAAAAATTCAATTTTATTGTCGTCATTAAATTCTTACTAGTTCTTATCGTATTTTTGTACAAAAAGATTTTTCTAGTACTTTTTTCCACATTTGAACTTCTGAACAATGTTGAGAAAAGTTTGCAGTTTATTGATTTGTCTCAGCCGCAGACACGGCAAGCCTCAATTGAGCTAAAGCCAAACGTGCTGGCAGTCCAGATTTTTTTACTTGTTTTTTTATTTATAACTTATTTTGAGTCCAATTAGAGATTGGAAAACGCAAAAATTATGCTTATTTAAAACATCTCTTTTTTCCGGAAAAACGGGTTTTTTTAAGAATTTTAAACTTTTTTGCACAAGAAAAATTAATTTTTTTTATTGAAATTAATTAAAATAAGAATGAGCTTTTAACATCAATACTTATATTATTGAATAATCAATTTTAATTAATATTACAGCGAGTTAGGACTGTTACATGCACATAGGGTGGCTCAAAAACGCTTTTTTCAGACGCAACAATCCCCCCCATTTCATTCCAAATCCGAAAAAAGAAATTCCGTCATTTTTTATTTTAAGTTTTTATTTTAACAGGTGCAGGTTTTTACTTGAAGTTTCCCATGTAAAAAGCATGGGTAAAATCACTTCTTTAAGTTTCTGGAATTATTTTTGAGGGTTTGAAAAAATGTGACGAGAAAGTAAAGGGGCTTGTAGAGAATTATCCAATAAAGAATTTAATGCATTAGACATATGAGTTTGACACCCCTAACACACCCCAACGAGTACCTCAAAAGTACCCTCAAAACAAAAATTATCAATACTTCATTAAATTGACCTTTTGAGCACTATATTCTGGTATTTTTTTACTTAAAATTAATTATGTTGGTCTAGTGGAATATTTATTATCATTGGATAATTAATTTTAATTACAGTGAAAGTCTTCAATAGCCCTCCCTTCTATAGCCTTTTCGAGAATTGACGCCCCGCCGCATATAGGTGTAACAGGTGCTGCGCGGGGTGCGCGGGATCTGCGGCTATCACTCAGGCAAGCAGTCTGGCATGAACAAATAAAAGCGGAGCAGGTTATAATGATTTAATTGTCACCCACCGTCAGCCACGAAATCGGGGCTATAGAAGAGTTTCGCTGTATTTAAACAAATTGATTTTTTTTTCGAAACTTCGATTTTTCCCCTTCGAAAAAACTGCGTTTGGGGAAAAATGCATGTAAAGTTGGAAATAATTGTTCGCAGGAACAAATAAATTTGTATAGAAAATCTTCTTCCCACAAAGCATACCTTATAAAAGGTGTACGTATCCGGAAGAAACATGAGAAACTATGACATTGCGAAGATGTGCACTTTTTGCAGTGATATATGGTTCAAATATGTTAAACTACTATTTTCATTAAAAAATTAACAAAATGTGCCCTTGGATACGATGGCCAACGATTAAATCAAACTCTGGGGATACATGAACAGCTATTCCTATCTTGAAATAAAAATTTGTCAATCTAAGCTTTAAAGAGTTGCAAAAAGGCTTTTGAATACTCAAGAAGGTAGTCAGAGACAAAGGAAACGTTGACAATTTAAAAGATTTACTATCCGCTTTAGCAACATAATCTTCCAAAATTGTTTCATCTCGCTCAGGTAACTTGAATGAGAAATAGTAGAGGAGAGTACTCGAATATGAGATATTCTCGTAATATGAGAAAGCGGGGTATCAGCTAAACTAAGAGACCCACTCTGTTGGTTCTATCACTAACTTGTAGCCCTTGAAGAAAGAGTAATTTCGTGGTATAATCCATTTTTCATTGGGCTTTTAAAGATTATAGGCGAACTTTTTGTGAAATCGATGGTGGTCAAGATCTTGGAAGGGAATTCTTTAAACCCTATTTATTATTCATTAAATATGTATTTAGCAGTAAAGTTTGTCTGGAGTGATGGGGATTGAATAACTCAGTAGGAAAATATCGATAGTGTTGAAGTTTTTCATTGTACAGGTCAGACATAGTAAGTGCATAGTTGCACGGTGTGGTTCTCATAATATGAGATACCTGTGGTTTTTATAACACTGTGACTGCGCGGAGGAAATTGGTTACAAAAGTGTTTGTGACTCTCTGCCCCACTCAATTTTCTTTTGCATCAAAAACAAAATAAATGAGTATTTCTTGTAGAAAACAAAAATCATATTTGAAGGTTCCGCTAGCCCAATAAGTTTAGGCTTATCGCGACTTTCCATCAAGAAAAAATATATTTTTGTAAATTTTATTCAGAATAGTCAATATTAGCTGTTTCAAGTTGAACCTCAAAGTTTATCTATTCATAACTAGCCATAGGATACAAATTATTAATTACTTTTTGAATTTCACCCCCATCCGTTTGACAGGGTCCAAAAAACCTTTATATTTGAAAAATTACTTACTGCTGATAAACTGATGTTTAAATAAAATTTTTAAATAATTTATTACTGTTTATAGCAATTTTATCTTAGATTCGAGTCAAAAAGTCGCGGTTTTTCCGAAAAGTTCAATTTGTTACTTAAAACAAGGCAATAAATTTGTGGTTTTTTAAGAAATTTTGTTCTTTTTTCTACTTTTTAATTAGAGTAAGGTTATACTTAATTAAGATTGACAATCATAATTTGATAACAATTTATTATTATTTTTAATAATATTCTTCTAGAATACTGCTATATAGTCGCGGCTTTATCTGAAATTTGCTTATTTTTTCCATTTTTCAGTTAGAGTCAGGTAATAAATTAATTCAGTTTAACAATACTAATTGTTCAAACAATTTATTATTAGTTTTTAATAATATTGTCTTTGAATAATGCTACAAAGTTGCGATTTTTTTCTTTAATTTTCAGCTGTTTGTCCACTTTGCAGTTAAAATGAACTAATAATTTAAGAAAGTTAAAAACGTATGTTTTTAAACAATATATTGTCTATAACTATCTTCTCTTAGAGTAATACTAGAAAGTTGTGGTTTCTCTGAAATTTTCAACCTTTTATTAACCTTTTAACAAACCGAATGATCATATACATTATGAACAAAGCTATGCTACTAACAATTCAAAGGGCAAAAATGGTTTTAACTGTCTATTTCTTTTATGAATATTTTTTTCTAAAATAAATTTTTATTACTAAGAAGTCAATGAGAAGTTGAAAATTTAAGAAAAAAAATAAACCTTTAATAAACTTTAATAAACTTTAATAAACTTTATGAAAATATAGCATTAAGCAATGATAAGTTATTTAAACAACTATGTTTGATAACTTTATATTGTTATCGTTATAAATAATAATTTATTTTTTGAACAATTATTCTTGTCGACTTAAATAATTTATTTCCCCACTCTAAATAAAATGCTGAAAAAATCGAAAAACAACGACTTTCTAACTATATTCTGAAAGAAAATTGCTATGAACAAAAATAAATTGTTTTAACAATTAAGAAAGTAATATTTTATGTTTTGGGAACAATTTGTGCGTCCTTTTTTTATAGGAAATACTTGTTCAATGTCGTGGAGCTTGCGGATCCTCTGAATATCATTTTTTTCAAAAAGAAATACTTATTCATTTGTTGGTGGATTCGCACAAATTTAGAGGGGATAAGATTACAAATTCGAGATAAAAAATTAGGCCACCCTAGCCTACATGTACCAAAAAGATGCGGCTATTCGCACCAAATTTTTTCTTTATAAAAGTTAAGGAAAAATTTAATATGAAATCACTGTTGTATATTTTGATTAAAAAAAGAGAGATATCGAGGAATTATTGTCGAAAGCAAAAAGTGTGAACGAAGAAATGAAAAGAAAGCAAAACTTACTAATTACAATACATGATTTGTTCAACTCAAAAAATTCTTTGTTTGCTACTTCTTTTCAAAAAAAAAGTATTTTTATAAAAATATTCATGTAACGTCTTTCATGTCTGCTTATACAGGGAATGATTGATCATATCCTTTACTGGAAGTTAGTTACAGAAATATAATTATGTGGTATACGTATTTGCTCATACTTATGATATTTGTTGTACAAGTGATACATAAACTGCATGATCTGATGCAACAACTTGAAGGAAAATGCATCTATGCAAATGCAAGAGCAACTTGAACTATCCAGCTGATTCAGCTCACGTTGTTCATCCCTTAGTTTATAGCTTTCCTAAGCACATCAATCTATTATGAATAATGGATATTTTTTGCGAATATATTCTCAATAAGAGATAGTGTAGCAAAAATTTTGAATTTCAGTTGAACTTAAAGTAAAGTTAACAAAAAATTTCTTCTATTAATTTGACTTATTTCCATTTTAAATAGGCCCTTTTAATCTTTCTAACTGTGGAGTAAATTTTTTAATCAATTATAAATTACTTAACTCTGTCAAAATGAATCCTATTTTATTAGCGTCATATTTAGAGTTTCAACCTCCTCAAATCAGCTATATAATATCTTTGTTTAAAATAATTATTTATTCATACAATTAAGTACAATTAAGAGAACATTTAAATATATTCGACTAATGATTTTATGTATATATACATAAAATCATTAGTGGAATATGGAGTTAATTAAATTAGTGGAATAAACCATAAATTCAGGATATAAGATGTAATAAACGTCATTTTGGTAAACTTTGGCTCACTTTTATTAAGTTCGGCTATTACTTTATTATTGCAGAAAGCCTTGGCGGAAAACACGAGAGAAGTTTGCTAAATAACCTACTAGCGAATTATAATACCCTGGAGAGGCCGGTCGCTAACGAAAGTGAACCTCTTGAAGTGAAATTTGGCATCACATTACAGCAAATCATCGATGTGGTAAGTTAATAAACGAAAATTCTATCTATTTTTTCATTATATTGCATTTCATTTATCATACCGCAAAAAAGATAAAATGTTATATAAGACATTTTCTAAGTTTTAATTTGTTTCCATAATTAAGAATATTTTCTCTTTTTAATTTTTTATAATAATAAGCAAATTGTGATATATATATATAAGTATAATTAAATATTTGTTTCCAAAATTTTTTATTTTGTCCTTACTATAATTAATGCTTTGAATATGAATTTGAAACTATACTTTCGAATGCACTTAAACTTGTTGGTATAAGATATGTATCCCCCTCCATTATTAGATTGAATAAATTTATCTCGATTGATCACTGGGGTTATAAATGACTAAAAATTCACAATTATTTTGCGACGTTTCGTCAGATTGGTTTACTCACCTCTTCAGGCTAGAGTTTTATTAGAAAACACAAAGGTATAAAACAAGTACAGCCAAAAAAATTTTCCCCCGTAATTGAAAAAAAAATATTAAAAAAAAATAAATTTACCTTATAAAAATAAATTAAAGTTTCACATTTGTAATAAAAGATAAAGTTGAAAAATTCAACTAGCCAGAGAATAAATTTTGACGTTATCACATCGTCTGTGAGGTGAGGAAGATGACTGGCTATCATTAGATGCAGAGGGGGTATTTAAATTAACAAGCATGTACTTTCAGGAGCTGATCTCGTATCCCATGACAAAATAAATACCGTAAGAAAGAAATAATGATTTTTCATTATTTAATACTGTATTGTACATGTGATTCGAAGTATGAATATCCTCTTTTTTGTAATGCTATTTTTGTAAACAACCTTGGTTTATTCCCATTTTACAGTCTTATCTTTACCTAGTCTGATGACAGATGGTAAGGAGGCTTTTATCGATAGAATTGTAGATCTGTTAAATTTTTTGAGTAAACGAGAAGTTTTATCAAAAAAATTAGTTAGGAAAGATTTTCAATTTTTGTTTACGAACTTTAATTTGTCGTTTAATAAAACTTATCGGATAATCATTGTTCATCAATATTTTTGTAATAATTTTTAAATTTTGAGAGTGCAGTTGCTTGTGCGATTACTTCATTGACCTGTCAAAATGGTTGAATACGATGTTCTTATTTACTTGGGTTGGATGACCTGAAAAATATGTAATCGCTCTGTCTGATAAAGAAGGTTGTTGGTTCCAGTTAGTGATAATGTTATTGTTATCTTTCGTAAGAGAAATGTTTAAAAAATAAAGAATATTCTTTTCTTC
Source organism: Belonocnema kinseyi (assembly GCF_010883055.1). Taxonomy (NCBI): domain Eukaryota; kingdom Metazoa; phylum Arthropoda; class Insecta; order Hymenoptera; family Cynipidae; genus Belonocnema; species Belonocnema kinseyi. The sequence continues at coordinate 89,823,210 of NC_046660.1, forward strand.
AAGATCAAAGGTAAATTGCAAATTATTATTGTAAGAATTGAAAATGTGAGTAATTAATTGAATATGATCCCCTTTGACACTTAAGATCGTGCCGTCCAAATATCTAAAATAAAAGGGGAGCTGTATATTGTATTTTTCTTTTAATATTTTCAAACAACTATTTTCCAGATCATCCATAACCATATCTGCAAGTAAAGGTGAAATGGGTGATCCCATCGGAGTACCATGAATTTGTTGGTAAATATTATCATTGAAAATAAAATAAGTATTGCCATACAGAAATTTTATACAACTTCTCATATCATCGAAAGGGATTTTGCAATTGGTTTAAATATCGCGAAATCTTCTATCAATGTTGGTTCAAGAACCTGTCTGATAAACAAATTATGCTAGAGGTTATTGATACTGTTTCTCTAGGTCTGAATCATTATATACCATCTACATTTTTTACTAAAGATGCGATCAATACTATTAAAAATTTATAAATATCACTAAAATTGTTAGACATCAATTATTTCATTAGAAACGAAATAAGTAATAATGTGACGAATAATATATGTAATATTAAGAATCAAGACACTAACATCTCTGTCGAAGAAAGGTATTTTGCCAAAAAATTAAAAACAACAAAAACGTTTATCCAAAAGAATTCAGATATCTTTTTTACAATTTGAAGATAAGGGAAATCTAACAGTTTGCATGAAAAAAATAGATTGTTTTTAAAAATGCACTGCCTATTACTAGATTGTAATACTTATGTAACAATAAATAATAACCCCTTAAGAAATTACAAGAGAATACTTGAAGAATACTAAAAAATTTGAACGATAATAATTTGTGACAATTTAAATATCATAACAATGATTTAACTTTAAGCAACACTACACTTATAGCTACAGGTTACGGTTCGCCTAAGATCCATAAGAAGGACATACGACTTCGTCTTATAATTTCATTGATAAATAGTCGAACTCATCTTTTAGCTAAAATTATATATAATGATCTAAAAAATTGTATAAAAAGTCCTTAGTCAAACATTAAATATAGCCTTGATGAGAAAGAAAAATTAAATAATTTAGTAATAGACAGTGATCACATTTTTATGTTCTTAGATGTCAGTTCTTTATGTACTAATGTCCGTTGTTTGTTGGTGATTGAGAGCCTTAATAAAAGATTTCACGATATTGAAACCAATTGCAAAATCCCTTTGGATGGTACTCTGATGGGTTCACCCATTTTACCTTTACTTGAAGATGGTTATGGATGATCTAGAAAATAGTTGTTTAAAAACATTAAAAGAAAAATACATTATACAGCTCCCCTTTTATTTTAGATACTTGGACGACACGATACGAGATCAGTTCCTAAAAGTACATGCTTCTTAATATAAGTACCCCCTCTGCTTCTAGTGATAGCCATACATCGCCTTTACCTTACAGGCGAGGTGTTAACATCAAAATTTGTTCTCTGACTAGTTACATTTTTTAACTTTATCTTTTATTACAAATGTGAAACTTTAATTTATTTTTATAAGGTAAATTTATTAAAAATAAATTTTTTAAATCAATTCCGGGAAAATTTTTTTTTACTATACTTGTTTTATATATTGGTAATTTTTAATAAAATTGTTTCTATATTTCAAGCTTGATCGTCTAAAATACAGTCAAGCCTCTCAATCTCTCAGGGCTATAGGGGATATTTTTCTCGGAAGCGTGCTACCCCCACCAACGTTCTCCGCACCTCGAGACTTTTGAATGATCTGCTTCTGAACAAGGCGCTCTTTGCTGCATATAATATATGTGATATAGTGCGAGCCATATACATTAGAGTCATACAAAGATACATTGAAACATTTTTTGTTACTTTAGAGGGCAAGCCTGCTCCAAAAAAGTTTCCATTTTTTTTAGTTAACATGGGGAAATTTTAAATTTTCGAAAATCTGAATTCGTACTTCGGAATTTGATCGAAACGTCCCAAGTTTTTTAGAAATGGTAGAGGAATTTCTACGGAATAAAATCATGCTAACAACTTTTATTTTTTACACCCCCCCCCCCCCCCCCCCCCCCCCCCCGCCAGTGCCCCAAATATGACCCGAGAATTTAAAAAAACTACATTTTTACGTATTCTTGTTAATTTTCAGCAATATCTGTCGTTTTTTTCATAAAAATAATTACTGATCGGCAATTTGAATATGTTCTATGACATTTTTAATCATTTTGAATTGTTTAAATTAATGTAACTTATTTGAACAATTATTTATTCCCAAATTTTATAAATAATCGTATTTTCTGATTTAAATATAATCGTTAGTCAATGTTTGGAGCAGTAATTTTGGTTCAAAACATGATGTAATTATATAAACAATTTATTATGGTTTATTTTTTAAATTTCTAAAAATTGACCCAGAGATGCCCACTTTTTTCTTAAATTGGTATCATATGCTACTTTTTGTTGAATAATTGCAGGAATTTTTGCATACTTCTTCTAATGTTAAGTAAAAAGAAATTGTGGGATATTAACAATAATATGTAAAATGTAATTTTTGGACTCTTGGGTCATGTTTTGTGCGCTTTGGGAGAAGGAGGCTATATGCGGCTTAAAAATAAAATTTATTAGTATGGTCTTATTTCGCAGACATTCCTCTTCAATCCCTTATTATTTAAATTTCAAAGAAAAATTTCGGATTTTCTTTCTCCGGAAATGGAAACTTATGGGGAGGGGGGGATTTCCATGTTGCTCGAAAAGCGTTTTTTGGACCATCCCTAATACACATGTATAGTATGCAGGATAAGAACTTCACGTTTGGTGTAAAATACATTCCACACTCGTTTTTAAATCATTTGAAACCGAATTATTATGGTATTTATATTTTTATTCTAAGAATTGGACGGCTGAATGATTCATTTCCTACGATTGCTGGATTACCAGAAAAGAAAAAAAAATGCATATGCTTTCCTAAGCGAAAAAAATTATATATAATTTATATATATAGTGTGAAGTTTTATATATAATATTCATTTTTTTTTATACAAAAAATATATAAAACAAATGAATATTATATATAATACTTCACACTATATATACACTATATAAAATATTTCCGCTTGAGTTAATTTTTTCGAAAAAAAATGTCTCTTGGATTACAATGATGAATCTGATTATCAAACTATGTATATACTAAAATATATTTCTTCTAAAGAAAAATGTAATTTCCTCAATTCGAAAAAATAATTTTATCGCAGATATTATAAATTCGTATTAATTTATATATGATTTTATAGTGGCAGAATATAATTAATTCTCAATTCATGCTTGCTACGATTTGCAATATGAATGTACGTAAGTACAATGCATACGCAGATTTATTTTGGTCGCGAGCGCCCCATTGAGAGGCAATGCTTTGAAATCTCCCTCGGTCAACGCGGAGTCTAGAAGGAGGGGGTAACATTCAAGCGCAGTTGAGGAGAAGGCGCCTTATTGAGAGGCGCCCTACAAAGAGGCTCGATTGTACAGTCAAATCTGGATGTAGTGTCGGGTTTGGGGCTGACCGTAATTATACATCAAGAGTCTTTGAACTCTTTGTCTCTTTCTTGTTTCTCTCTCTATTTTGGCACGGCTGAATGAACACCGCAATTCCCTGTGCAGCTACTCTTACCCGTTCGCGCGGCGCGGCGTGGTGACAATTCTCGAAAAAACTCAATCCAGACATTTAACTGTATTTGACATTTGAAAAATATTTAGTTTGAACAAGATCAGCAAAAAAATGGGTTAGCCTCAATTTTTATTTAAATCCTAAGTATGTTAGTTTATAATTGACCAAATAAACATTTTTATTTTTCTTATTTGTAACACTTAAATATAAAATTCGACTTTTTAATTTTTAAACTTTGTACATTTTAAATGTACATTATTTGTTATATCTCAAAATCTTATTGACTTATAACTTGTGAATTTCACATATCATATTGAAAAGAAAAAATACGTGTCTTCTATTTTTGTGTTAAAATCAAGAAAAATATAACTTTGAGTGAATTTAAATTTCAGTGGTAAATCTGACATGGAATGACCCATATATAAAGTTCATTTGTCTTATACAAAAAACGTATGAAACAAATGACTGTTTTATATAACAGTTCACACTATGTATAAACTATACATAATATTTTCGCCTGGATAGTTTCATGATATTAAGTGAATTCTTTATTTAGTACCTTCTCGTTCGAGAAATATCGGTCACGATTATAGGGATGTTTCAAAAGCATAGTTGCTCGAGTAATCGTGACCGGTTCCGAACACTAGGGCGACTTTGTTAACATTTTTTTCCATATTTCAATACAAATAATAATTTAATTAATTTTAAAAAGGCGTGAAATGAACTTGGAGAACTGATTGGTTACTGTGAGCAGTAATCGTAATATAAGTTAGTGCTTAAAACTGAAGAAGGTGATGTAGAATATTGGCATGACTTTAGTGATTTCATTATCAATTTTGTAGTTTATCATTTTTGAGTTAAACTAATATTCATTGAGTAGTTTTTCATTAGCTAAAATTAATCTATACTGCATAATATGAAGAAAAATGTGTAACACATATATAATTATTGATAGTTTTAATATTTTGACAACGTAAACAGAACATTACATCCAAATAAACATGATTTTTTTAGTGACTCCAATTTATAAAATTCTCCATTGTATTTATAATACAAAATACAAAAATACACTTAAAATACATCTCCAAATCGCTAAAAACTGATTTCAAGAAAACTTAATCTTTTTCACGAAGACTGGGACAATGACTCACGATTAATAGTACATTGCGAATTTGGAAATCACGATAACTGGGACATTGGTGCTTTTTGACTTTAAATTGTTTATAAATAAAAAGTAATTTAAAAAAAAATGTAAAAACCATTTTTACAATATTCTATTTTGTTTAATGCTTCAATCAGTACCAATCATTTTTTAAATAATCCTTCCAAAACAATTTTCTAAATATTTGATGTCAATGAAATGTCTTATGGTCACAATTACTGGGACGTTTACCTTAATACTTTTTTTTAAATAGTATATAAAATTACTATAAAATAATTTTGTTTAATGGCGTTTATGTTAAATGGTCTATAGTTTTTTGCACTTGAAGCTTGTTGCACTGATATAGTTATTTTTCTCTTACGATATATTTTTATTTTGTTGCAAAAAAACTTCTATATATTTTTGACGAGACATAGTAGACATTGTAGAGATTTGGTAAAGAAAAACACATGGTGAAACATCACGAAGATACAATCGAAAATATTTGGAAGTTTCTTATTTCTCCTTGATTTTATCAACTTAAACAATAATTTAATAACTTTCTTTTGTTTAAAATCAATCATTGTTTGTTGTTAATATATTGAAAGTGCTTTCAAATGCACGTGTAATGAATTTAAAAAAATTAGAATTAGTTGAAATTTGACTTAGTTATCCAACACTATTTGCAGCGTTTTCGATACGATTACATATTTTCCACTATTATAACTGACTCCTGCTTCAGCAAAGAGCGGAAATTTCACATCAGATTTTGCCGTAGTGGGGAATTCAGCCTATAAATGAGCTAATTAGCTTAAAATTTTATAACTAGTCAAATTTCAATCCATTCTAATAAAAAAACATATAATCACATGCGTAGAAAAAAAGTAAATATTTCTACTTTCGAACGAAAAAAAATTAAAAATAGAATGAAAAAAAGCGAAGTTATGGATTATTATATACATCCACCGGCAAAAAAAGGGGTTTTTTGTGGGTGTATTAAATATTTTGCGTATGAAAATTTTTTGTAGATCTACTTGACCTACAACCAGGTGCGAATTAACCGCCGGCCCACGGTCGGGCCAACCATCGGACCATCGCATCGGTCCAACTTTGTACGCCACGGGTCGGGCCAACCAGCAAAATCATAACGGTCAACCGCCTTTGGCTTCTCCACGTCGGGCTGACATTTGGTCCCATATATGGGCCATCTATTAAGATGACACTGGCCCAACCTTCAAACAAAAATTAATTTAAAAAATTATTTTTTAAATTATTATTGTATAATCTTCATTTTTTATAATTTTCAAATAATAATTCGCACACACGGTTACTTAACTAATAATCGCACGCTTTAATTCTTTAAAAAATCTTTCTCGCACAGGATTCGAACCCTACATAAACTACTTAAAGTAGGATATTTTACACCGCGCACTCTAACCACTTGACTATCGAAGTACTTGAAGTTTGATTACAAAAACTGCGCTGAATAGTTTGACGCTCTATTATTCTGAAATTTATCGGCAGTGAAATTCTTTTTTTTCAATACCAGTTCTATCAATTGGGATCTTCATAATAAATTCAGCAAAATTTATAATTAGTTGATAAATTTCATAATTTTTTGAAACCAATTTAACAAACAAACGCATTATTCGGGCATCTGTGTGCGGAAAAATTCGTTTTTTTTAATTCAGTCTTTTCATTTGGGACCTTCATGATATTTCCAGTAAGTTTAATAAATATATGCATTATTTGGGTATTTGACAGCAAAAGAGTTGTCAAAAATGTTGGAAAAGTCGAAAAATGCCTGATAAGTGCATTTGTTTATTAAATATATTTATAATATTAACAATAATAATTTCACGAAGAAATTTCTTCATCATTATATTGTTTTTATCCAAAGTTCTTGCAATATAACTTTAAAAAAAGAAAACTTATGGAAAATCGTAGAAAACATTCTTGGAACAAATAATTTAAAGAAAAATAAATTTGCTTGTTTATTATATAATATTGGTCCATCTTTAACTAATGTTACTCCATAGAATTTAGGGGATTTTAACATAGAAAAAATGGTCTTTTTTCGTCATATTTATTTATTTATTTATAAGAAATTGAAAACCAAATTTAAAATATAAAAAAATGATTATGATTCTAATTTGAAAGTGTATAGGTTATTCACTTAAAAATATTATTGAATAGGAAATTTAAATTAATAATTTTTAATGCCTACTTCTCGCATGATTTTTTTAAAGAAAATTATAGTATTTTCTTAATAGATTAATTTGGAAAGAGGCTTGACCATTTGCGAAGCTATACTTTGAAAATATTCAGTGTTTGATGCTTTTTTGGAATTTTTAAATTTTGCAAGAATTAAAATTGACTTTATTATATATTAAAATAGATATATTTTGAATTTGCAGCAGTATTCAATTAATAATTTTGAATGTTTCGTTTCGGCATTTTTAATTATGATATTGTGTCACAAATTAACAAAGTTGTTTCATTTTTGTTGATTTGAAACTAGAGTTGATAATTTGAAAGATATCTAAATAATAAATATTTACCCTCAAACATTCCTATTTTTTATTAAGAATTTGTAATGGTTTATTTTGAATATATATAAATTTCTACGAGTACCACACCAATTCGACCTGCCAATAATACGAGTAGATCAACTGTGGCCGAAAAAAATATCTACCCGTGCAGAAATCGCCCGATTTTAAACGTAGTACCGATCTGGCCCTGATCGAATTTCCCGATCTGGCCCTGATCGGTAGAACTCTGAGGCCCATACCTGAGCCCGACCGGGCCAAACCGATTTCCTACTAAAACGCCATCTCCATGCGCTCGCAGAACTAGTGCTTCTTGATTTTTTTCTGGTAGTGCAGTGAAATTTGTATACATAGTACTCTTTTATAATATTCTAGCAATGATTGAAAATGCATAAGGCGAGTAAGCCACGTGTTCGGAGGCACCAAACACCAGTCAGTGACCTCGAAACCTGTGCGAGGAAGATGAGAGTAAGTAATTACACTCTGAGGGCAAATTGAAATCTAACCTCAAATAAATTAATAATTAATTAAATTGTTTTAGGTAAAATTAGTATATTTACCATTAGATGAGTCAAATATTATATGATGAAATTGATCAAGTTTTTTTTATCTTCAATTATTATTGAAGAACTCAAGGTTTTTCGATTTAATGTAGAGTTCGAATTATCAAGTCTATTGACAAGAAATGAATTGTAGTATGCACAAAATTGTAATGTTTTTAAATTATAAGAGTAAAATATGTGATACAATCGATTACGTTATTGAAACTTTGATTCTGTATTAACAATAAATTTATTACAGAAATATATTAAGGACAAATATTCACAAAATTCCAGCAAGAGCTAGTTACTTGAATGCGCATGCGTCGCATTCAGCATCTAATTGGTTTCGCGCGAAGTTTAAAATGATAAACAAATTTTTTTCTTTTTCATTATAAACAATGACATTTCAATTTACAAAAACGTCCATTAGGTCGAAATTAATTAATAGCAATAAAAATTAATTAAATGCATATTTTGTAAATAATATTTAAAATAACAATAAATATTTAATTCAAAAATTTTCATTTTTGTTTAAAAGTTGTTAGGTCTATATTTCTTCTTAACCAATTTGAAAAAATTAAACAATCTAATAAATGATATCGCAATTTTTTGGCCAAAAAATTATCCACAAACGCCTTTTCGAATTTTTCAAGAAGTAATGCAATTGACAGAAAATTGAATTTATTTCCCATTGATTTTCCTTGGAAGCATTACAAAATGTCAAGCTGTAGGGAATCTTTGTGCGAAAAAATTTTTTCTAATTTGTTAAAAAGTTTTATAGACAACATTTTTTTCAAGAAATTAAAATTCTTATTTAAAATATTTCTGGTTATCATCCAATTTTTTCGTAAAAAAAACAAAATTTTTCCTCGAAACTGATACCGTCCACAATAATTTTACGTTTGTCAAAAGTACAATGAAATTTTCTATTCTGAAACCTTTTCTTTTCGTACCTGTAGTACTTTAATTTTAACTTAAAATAACTTAATTGGAAATGCAAAATATTAAGGTGGTCTTCGAGAGGAGAGGATCATTCGATACTTTCGAGTTTACTTATATTAAACCTTCATTTGTGAAATTCATTAATAGATTATAATGTGACTCATCGTGTACCGATCGGGCACCGATGGGGCACCGATCGGGTTTCCCAATCGGGTGTCCCGACCTGGCCCTGATCTGGGCGTGTGTTTCATCCGCGGCCTGGCCCCGACCAGGATTCCCGATCGGGACCCGACCTGGACTGGTCTGGACCCGATCGTGGCCAGACCGAGATTTCTGCACGGGTATCCAAATGAAGTAGGTTATGTGCCCCCAATGTTACGGGCACATTGGACCCAGAAAGAAGACCAAACATTTCTGAAGGATTTTGATGCGCTGAATTTGAATTCAAAATTGCTCCTGTACGTCAGGTTTTCAAGATATCCTGACCTAAAAGTGCAAAAACGCGTTTTTTAGCTGTTTTTGAAGTTATGTAACTGTACAAGAAAAATGTCTACCACAAAGCTAATATGGAATTTGAAAGTACCAATCTTCCCCTTTCAAACCTACTTAGATTTATTAGGATATCTTTATTTTTCACCATAATATTGTAATTTGAAATTTTTTATTTTAGCGTTTTAACCCATTAACGCTGAGGTGTTCAGATTTATACAACGCATTCTCTATTGCTGACGGTAAGATATTTTTTCTTTAAAATATTATCTCAGGGGTTTACGAGGCTGCCCTTTCTATTACCGACATCTGTTTTTTTTATAACCCCTAGAAGATCCAAAATGGCGGCCACAATTTAGGGCTTTAAAAATAAAAAAGGATCCCGCACAAAATACCAACAAAAAAGCGCACAGTTGTTTGAAACCAAACTTTGCACATTGATAAAACAATAAAAAATATGGAACCAGCGACTTTTCATTTCTAAGGAAGCCGTTTCCTAGGGGTAGAAACCACCACTAACAAGTCACAAGCATGCTAACCCACCTGACTCTGGGAACATTAAGTTTAGTCGTACATTTTTCTTGGAGTAATGAAGTTCCATGCCACAAGTGGGTTAACCCACCTACCTGCTAATCCACCTAAGCCCAGAAATCACCCCTACCAAATCATAAGCAGGCTAACCCACCTAACTCTGGGTGCAGCGAATTTAGTCGTTTAAATTTCGTGAAATAATTGAATTCCACACTAAAAGCGGGCTAACCTTGAAATGAACATTTTCAATTTAGCGTATTAACCCTCTACCGCCCACAGTGACATATATGTAACGTTTGGAAGACTTAAGTTTTTTTAAATATGACTTTGAGACGAACAGCAATTTTTAACGCAAGGATTTACATGAAAGTCAGGACGGTAATGAGCTAGAATTTTTGTTCTGTATACTCTCCGCCATAGGAATAATATGCCTAAATATCTCAAAATTCAGAAAAAAAGTAAGTTTTAAGGGGGTAGAGGCTTAACCCATTAACGCCGAGATGATATGCCATTGTCCCTTGAAAATGTTATCTGAGGGGTTTTCGGGGGTTCTTTTTCGATTGCCCAGCCAATAAAGGCAAGACTTTGTATCGCCCAGGTTGTCAAGACAAGACTTCAAATCGCCCAGTTAGTCAAGGCAAGACTTACGATTACCTAGCCAGTTAAGGCAAGCCTTTGAATCGTCCAGCCAGTCAAGACAAGACTTACGATTGCCCAGCCAGTTAAGGCAAGACTTACGATTGTATGTCCAATGAAGGTGAAACTAATTGCTTCTTTTCTTATGGAAACGTTAGCGCTTCATGACAAACGATCGTTAAAAAAAATTTCGTTTATGACTAGGTAGGGTCATTATCATTTCTTTGCAAAGACCAGCAATAGTAGACCATCATTCGTACATTGCATCGACCTTGATAATATTGCTCCTTTTGGTGAAAGTCTTGATGAAAGCGTTCGTCTATTTCTTCACTGAATGCTCAAAAATTTTCTGGGAAATAATTCAAATGAGATTTGAGAAAATGTAATTTCATACTCACCAAACAACCTAATCTTTTGAAATTCTTTAACATACTAGATACAATAGTTCTAAACTTTGGATCTCGATTGTTCCCAAAAAATTTCTGTACATCTTTGAAAATCAACCATGCATCCTTTTCAATAGATGTCATGGTTTTGATAAAATCATCATCTTTGAAAAGTTTTCTTATATCAGGCCCAACAAAAATACCTTCCTCAGCTTTGGCATCACTTAAATGCGGAAATGTAGATCTGATATAATTGAAACATTCTCCTTCGGTGTTTAGGGCTTTCACAAATTGCTTCATTAACCCTAGTTTTATATAGAGTGGTGGCAATAATATTTTCTTTCTGCCAACAAGACTTTCATAAACAACATTATACTGATCAACTGTCCACTCTAATCTGTCTGGCCATTTCACGTTATCCAATGTTCATCCTTTGCACGACTATCCCGAAGGCAACGAAAACAAGAGTATTTAATGTTTTCTGATTGTAAACGTATTATAAGATTTATCATTTTAAAGTCACCACAAATAAGCCAATTATGGACATTGTATTTTATTTTTATCAGGAGTAATTGGAAAGTATCATAAGATTCTTTCAGTGTAGTTGAGTGACCTACTGGAATTGCAGCGTACTTAATTCCATTATGTAACAGTACTGCTTTCAGACTTTCTGTAGACGATTCTATGAAAAGACGCCAATCCACTGGCGTATACGAGTATAAGTTTATTTTATATAAATTAATGAGTCCTTCGATATAATAACAATACACAATTCCAGTGTCCATTGAAAAGTACTTGATAAACTTTTCTTCTCTATTTCTGTAAAGAGTTACTCTAGTGCCAGGTAACAAATAACAATAGTTTCCTGTCTTTGAGTCTTGCAGCGCAAAGCTCAGCTTTATCTTTTGGAAGATCAAGGTCACGTATAAAATCGTCTAATCCGTCTTGGTCAAAAAATTTAGTACTTTCATCATCTGATTCTTCCCAAAAAGAATCTTCAGTTGCATTAGGATCGTCAGTATCAATTGATTCGTGAGTTGATCGGTCACTTTTGTTTTCAGAGTGATTTCTAATACCAATCTTGGCTGGTGTAACACTTTTTACATCAGGGTAAACGACCTTCTCCAAATACTATTTAGAAAAACCTCCTGTTTTGCATAAGCAAAAGTAACAATCAATAACATGATCGTTGGGCTCACGCCAAACAGGTGGTTGAATAACAGTCTGCGTCTTGGTACTTTAATCTTCCCAATTTGAAAAATTTAATTTATAAGCATGACAAATTGAGGTTGGTACCCACGGTTTATCCAAATTTTTTATTTAAGTCCCATAACAGTTGAAGTGTGACGTTTTTATCGAATCATTAATTGATCAACGGTATTTCTCCGTTTCATACTTTCCACAAACGTGAAAAAACTTATTAGCTTCTTAGCACAAGGAGTTCTTGAACTCATTTTTTTTCAAATAATGAACAGTAACGTGGAAATTCTAAAACTCCCTATATACAATAATCACGATCAACACAAAATGTAACCGCTAGACAGATTTTATATACAAAAAGAATTTTATTACCTACGCATCCAACCGTTAACCCGCCACTGAAACGTGATCTCCAACACGGAAAGATTTGTAGCAAAAAACGAATTTCATCACCTACGCATAACACGTCATAAAAGCGTCGCCAGCTCAGTGAGCCAGCTAGGGATCGAAGACTGTCTGCGCCGTAGAACGGCACGCACATACAGCGAATGTGAACATTAGAATGCACACAGAGTGCGCAGTAGCATTCCACGCAGTTCGTCTTCTTTTGTTTTATCAATGTGCGAAGAATGGTTCCAAACGACTGCACGCTTTTTTGTTGGTATTTTGTGCGGGATCCTTTGTTCTTTTTTAAAGCCCTAAATTGTGGCCGCCATATTGGATCTTCTAAGGGCTATAACAAAAAACTGACACCGGCAATAGAAAGGGCACCCTCGAAAACCCCTGAGATAATATTTTGAAGAAAAAAAATCGTACCGTCAGCAATAGAGAATGCGTTGTATAAATCTGAACACCTCAGCGTAATGAGTTAAAACGCTAAAATAAAAAATTTCAAATTACAATATTTTGTAATTCCATATTAGCTTTTATGGTAGACATTTTTCTTGTTTGGTTACATAACCTCAAAAACAGCTAAAAACGCGGTTTTTGCACTTTTAGGTTAGGACTTCTTGAAAACTTGACGTACAGGAGCAATTTTGAGCTCGGATTCGGATTCAGCGCATCAAAATCCTTCGGAAATGTTAGGTCTGGTCTCTGGCTTTCAAATTTGTCGGCCTGCGTTATCCAGACTTTATCCCACGGTCTGCTCATACTCGGGCCAAGGTTTGACCGACCGTCGGGTGCATCAAGAAAAGTTATGACAATCCGACTGCTGCATCCAGATTCGGACCGACTGCATTATTGCGGTCTTACCGACCAATCTGCCACAATTTATCCGATTTTCGTACCATAGTTGGGCCAACGGTCGGCTTTTCGTTCGCAGCCGAGGTCTGTCATCAACGTCGGTACGACCATGGCAGCTTGAAAACATCTTAGTCGGCCCAACTCTGGTAACGCAGATTAGTTACCATAGCAGGGCCGACTTTGGGCCGATGGTCAAGCTCTGGCATCCGACCGAATTTCGCACCTGGACAATTTCTACTATTTTTCAAGAAAAGTATTTTTTTACTGTAACACAAGTTTTTTAGGTTGAAATAGAATAATCTTGTAGATGTAAAGCAAAAAATCATTCCTATAGTTCTTACTTCTTAAGTAAATTTACCAATTTGAAAGATTTTCCCACATAAGTTAAATAATTTATTTTAAAGTATCATACATTTTAAAAGAAAAGGAGAAAAAGGGTAATTTTTTTAGAATTAGGGAAGAAGGGCAATTGAAAAACAAGGAGAAACGCAGCGAAATAAGGGATACTGTGATCCCTGGCAATTATATAATTAGCTCAATTTGTTAAAATTAATTAATGCCAATTTTTTGTTCACAGGATGAAAAGAATCAAATATTAACGACGAATGCGTGGCTAAAATTGGTGAGTAGAATGATTCTATATCAATGAATTATCATCTCAAATTCTTTATAATTTTATTCTACTTGAGAATTATTTATTGAAAAATTGTCAAGCAAATCCCGAACAAAATTGCGAGCACAAATCGAAGGAGGATTTTTTCACGTAACAGAGTAATATATTATGCCCCAGTAGCTAACAATAGGATTGCGGTCATGTAACACATATTGCGTGGAAATGCTCACTTTGCACTCTATTGGTCATAAAACTTTCCCTGTGACTATGTACGTTCACGCGAAATGTACATTAGTTCATTGAAGTGTTACATGATCAGCGCTTCGGAAAATAATAAAGGAAAATTCACTTTTGAATAAGACTGATAAAAAATCTTTCGTAATCTCAGGCCATGAAATCTCAAAACATCCTTATAAATCCCTTGAAATATTCTTGAGTCACCTAAAATCATTCGAAAATCTTTTGAAATGTTTCAAAATACTTTGAAAATCCCACAAATCTTTTTGGATAGTTTGCAGATCCTAAAAATTCTTTAAAATTCCGCAAAAATTTTAAAATATTTTGTGATATTTCTGAATCCACAAATGTTTTTCAGAACTTTTCTAGGTCTGTAAACTGTTATTGAAAATTTTTTTGCATCTTTCGTTGTTCTCGAGAGAAATAAAGAATTTTATTTTTCAAATATATATTTTTTAATGCGAAGCAGTGCTTTGCTAAGAACGAAATTCACAAGATATGTAGTATACATTACTAGATATTTCTAAAAAAGAAATTGAGAAGGTAGGTTTTTTAAGAAATCCATTTTTAATAATTTCATATAGCAAATTTCATAGTAGTAAATAAAAAATAAAATTTTTTTGAACAAACTATGAAATACGTGTTCTCTTATTTTTACCATAGAATCATATCTCCAGATACCTGCCTGATATGAAATGGAATTGGATCACCTAATAAATGGTGCAATTTCAAGATATGTAAAAGCCAATCGCATTTCTAACAACAATGTTTCAACAAGAAAATATTTAAATGTCTCGAAAGTTGGGATGAATTAAAAGATTCAACATTGAGAGACGGTCTTTTAATTCTTTAATCAGGATGTTTTTGACTCTGCGTTGAGCTCATTTCATCTCCATTTCCTCTCTTCAATTATTTCTGAAAATTAAGGATGAGTCTTCTTTTGTGGAAAAGACTGCGAACTCGACAAAGTGCGATGCAGCTTCCGGCAATGATTGTTTCCAGGAGAGGAAATAAGAATGGCTTTCGTTCGTATCGTTGAGTAGGTAGATTTAACTGGTTATATAGCTAGTATGTTCTCAGTGGGAAATCGAAAAAAGAGATCCTTTTTTTCCTTGTACTTTCGACAAATAAGAATAGCTTGTCGAGATAAAAGAAAGCCGAAACGTTTTTCAACACGGTAGTTCTTCTTGTGAAAGAATAGTGGGATGAGGGTATTTGAGTCCACTAGAATAGACTAGACTACCAGTAACAGGCGAAGGTGACATTTCGAGGTTACACTTTTCAGACACACGCTCGACACTGTCTTCATTTTCTGGTCTTCTCGATTTTTCTGAAGCTTTATTATAAAAACTGTCATGGCCAGTCATGCACATTAACTGCTTTGTCTGCAGTATAAGGTCTCTCGAGATATATTTAATTATTTTGTTACAGAAGTACTCACGAAATATGGAGTGCACGCGTTACAAAAAGAAAATTCAAGGAGATATTATTAAAACTACACTTAACTCTCGATATAAGAACGGTTTCAAGAATGACTTTCATTGGCCTTGATCCTAAGTCGGGTGAATTCAAACGTAAGCAGACAGGGCTGCATGGACCATTTCAGTTGGATTTGGACGCATGGAGCAACCTGATGCAATTAATGCATTCAGAGTGTCACCATCATGCTGTTTGTCACGCATGTCTGAACACCGAGAACATCAATCCTAGGAATATCGTAAACAGGGGGTTGTTATATAGAGAGTCGAGCGTAGCCAGAAAATGTACGCGGTGTGGCGTCCGTTCACGTTCCTACATTTTTATTTCCTAACATTAAAAGTATAAGCAATTTAAATTAAACAAAGTTTTAAGCATTCAGAGTTTGTTGAACTTTTGAAACAATAACACAGCCTGAGTTGAAAATTGCACATTGGGTGAGATCATTCATTTCTTGTAGATTTTGGGTCGTTGAATTCGAATCCGAACTCAGAATTGCTCTATCACTTGAGGTTTTTTAAATATCCTAACTTAAAATTGCGAAAAACGCGGTTTTTGTATATTATCGAGGTTACGTAGCATCGCAATACTTTTTCCTTAAAAAAATATACACAGCATTTTAAATTATAAATCTTGCTCTTTCAAATGCCTTTGAGTTTGCTTAAATATCTTTTTTCTTCACCGAGAAATTTGATTTTGAAATTTTCAAATTACATGATTTTTTCAAAGGTTATAAGCAAGGGTGCAACAGTAAAATTGTCTCAACACTTTTCGCCAAAGAGTTTTATATCATTCGAAAGGTTTTAAAAGAGAAAAATGTTAAGGCATATAACACTTAATTCTATCGTCGCCATTGCGACGATGGAATTGAGACGATGAAAGTTAGTGTTTAATGGCTTGAAAATTTTATCTTTTGATAACCTTTCGATTAATATAAAACTGTTTGACTAAACGCGTTTGGACAATTTTACTGTTGTATTTGAAAATTTCAAAATCAAATTTGTCGGTAAAGAAAAAAGATACTCGAGCAAAATCAACGGAATTTGAAAGAGCAAGGCTTATTCTTTGAAATGTTATATATATTTTTTTTCAGAAAAAAATGTCGCGATGCTGCGTAACCACGAATATAAGCAAAAACCGCATTTTTCACACATTTACGTTAGAATATTTTAAAAACCTGAAGTGATAGAGCAATTCTGATTGCGGATTCGAATTCATAGACACAGAATCTAGGCGAAATGATTAATTTCATCAAATGTGCAATTGTCAATTCAAGCTGTGTAATTAATGATTTCTAATTAAAGGCGCTTGAAATTTAAAAAAGATAGTGATCGATTTTCAATTAAAAATGTTCCACATCAAGCAATTCTGGATTTTGTGAAATTTGGAAAAATATTTAGAATGAAATGAAATGGAATTGAACTGGTATCATTTCTACATAAAAGCGTTTAAAATTGAATGATTTATAATGGAGAACATATCAATTTAAATCATTTTTAATTCAGAGCGATTAAATTGAACAATATTAGATTTATAACTAAATTCAACGTTTCCAAGTCAAAGCTTATGAAGTTCTAGGATTATAATTATGAAATGAGAAACATTAAAAATAAAAAATGTCTTTTACCGAATGTTGACAATTACGTATATCCGAACTTCATTCACAAATTGTAGAAAATTTTAGTCACCAAGAATTTTGAAAATTAATCATTTAACATTTTCATTTATACTTTTTATGCTTATGAGAGGGAAAAATTAAAAATTTGGGATATCAATTTTTGGAATTCTTAAATTAAATATTTTTTAATTGTAATGATTCATTTTTAAAATCAATAAATAGAAATCAGAGAATTCTGCGATATATAATTGAAAATAAATAATAGATATAAGCAAAATTAAATAATTTTGCTGTAAATGTATGCACATAATGTTAATGTTTAAAATTGCACAATTCATTTCGAAATTGTTTTTTATCACATATTATTCCACGCATCCAAAATCTTCTCAAACTCGTTTTCTGGGATTTTTTGGTCTTTAAATTCGAATTTAAAGTTAAAATTTTGGATTTCCATAAAATTTAAGATTGCGAATCAAAAATTTTACAAAAACATGCAAAACTGAACCCATATTTCTGCTCTGTTCTCAAAATAGGCTAGTGGAAAATACATTTCTCGTAGAAAAAAAGATAGTTTTTAATATATGTTTAATTATAATATTTTTAGATTCTCATCCCAATGAGAAGGTATTGGTTTCATGAGAAAACTGACTTTCACGGAGCCCATCAAATCTCGACGTTTTGAGGCTACATGAGTCAGAAAAAATAGTCTTAACTTCGGTATCTATCTGTCCGTCGATTTCGACGTCGTCATTGTCGTTTTCGTCTGTATACTGGATAAATTTTGAAAGACCACTCGCATTGGATTGCGCTTTAGCACATTTTTTATTGGTATAATAAGAAAGGATGAGTTCGTTAGCCACCTACTTTGTATTAAAATTCAAGTAGACCATTTTGAAATTTTTTGAGACCATATTTTTTCCAGAATTAAAAATTTGATGTACGGCTATTTAGTTTGATTTAAAAAGATCCGAATTTTTTGTTTTTATAGAGAAAATTGACATTACAAATAAAGAAACTAAAGTTTTTAACAAAAAGACACAAGGTGAGTTGAAATGTTTAATAAAAAAAAAGTTTCTAAATTAGATCTGATAATTTGATTCTAACCTTTTTCTCTCACGAGACACGTGATGAGAATGTGTTCGTTAAAGCTAAAAGAGATCTAACCAGAGAGACGTGAGAACCAATATATATTAATTATGGATGGTTTGGCCTTCAATTAAAAAGTTCCTACGCAAAAATGTGGGGGATGTACAAGGACCGTGCACGTATTGGCAAGTAAGTGCATTATCGACAGCGAAGCGCGAGATAAATATAGTATCGAGTGCAAAGCGCAAGTTTAACAGGTGCGCGTTATCGGCCAGCTAAAGCTGGCGAGCGAAGCGCGCAGATTTTTTTTTTAGTTATCAATTAATGAAATTTCATCTTCTTATACTTATTGGTGTTCTAATGCTGTACTTAGGTCAAAATCGTAGTTATACTAAAAAATGTTAGTTATATATGTTATAATAAAGATAAGTTATACTAAACACTAAGGCATACAATTTGAAGCTTTCATATTTTCATTTGAAAATATTTTAAAATAATTTAAATTGTAACATGTTTATTTTTATATATTGCTCATATAATAAAGCTTTCTATTAGAAATAGAATTCTCTCGAGAACCTGATAGGATTTACATTTTACACAAACTCACAATTCGAAACGGGTTAACTTTAAGCCTATCATTAAATTTAAATTATCAACGAAAAAAAAAAATCAGTGCAATGAATTTATCAGCTTAAAAAACTTTGATGAGTGAACTTACTTCTAGGTTAAATTAAAGAATTAATTGAATATCAAAATGTATAATTATTTTAAAATTAATTGAATAAACTTAGATTGTTTTTTAGGTTTATAAGTGATATGACTTTTGTGTCAGTTTAAAGAGTTTATAAACATTTACAATTTTTACTTAGAAAACACTAAAGTTAAATATTGTAGCATGTAAAATTTCCCATGCTATTTGGCGAAAGTGTATCCTGCGAGGGAATCAAAGCTGTTGTTTGCTACATCCTTAGCAGGATGTATGAGTGAATTCCAGATATAAATCGGGACAACAGATTTAAAATAACACCCACTGTACATTTGCATGTTTAAAATCGATTAGGGGCACAAATATTTTTATTTTTACATTCTCATCAGAGAATGCATGATCCCCCCCCCCCAGTTTTGGTCAAATATTCACCTTTTGAGACCCCCTGAATCAGAAAAACCGGTTTTTACGAATGTGTCTGTATGCCTTTATGTTTGGCTGTATGTATGTATGTATGTATGTACATATAAAAATTAATATATTAGATTGGCCTTTGGTACACTCTTTTAGTGTCCTAAACTAAAGGTCAAGATCGTTATCCAGATTTTGGATGAAAAATCGAAAAGTGGACACATTTTGAATATTGGGAGTAAATCAGGGTGGAGGAGTGTTAAAGGTGTTGTACTGGAACGCAGCAGGAGTAAAGAAGAAAGATGAGAAGTTCTGGAGGAATATTCAGGAATTTGATGTGATTGGACTGGTAGAGACGTGGGTAGAGAAAAAGGAATGGGACTGAGTAGAGCGAAAGTTGCCAAGGGGGCATAGGTGGAGGCTACAGGAGGCGGTCAAAGTAAAAAGGCAAGGAAGGGCTAGTGGAGGAATTATAACAGGAGGTAAGGGATAGTTTAGAGGAAGAATTTCATGGAGAGGGGGAGGGCGTGCAAATGTGGGCTGTAAAGATAGGAGGGGTGATGTATAAGTTTGTGACTGTCTACAATAAGGATGGAATGGAAAGGATTAAAGAAAGGGTAGAAAACTTATTAGGAGAGAGAGCGATGAGGGCATGATGGTAATGGGGGCAGACTTTAATGCGAGAATTGGACGGGAAGGGGGCCTGTACCGGGAAGGGAAGAGCTTTGAAATAAAATCGAAGGATAATATAATAAATAAAGAGGGGGAGATTCTAAGAGACTGGATGGAGGATAGAGGGTGGGTGGTTGCGAATGGTATGGTTAAAGGGGACGAAGAGGAAGAATATACGTATGTGAGTAAGGGGGGTGTATCGGTAATAGACTATGTGATTATGAATATGCAAGGGTGGGAGGAGATAGAGAAATTCGCAGTGGAAGGGAGAGTGGAATCAGACCATCAGCCATTAAATTTGTGTATACAGGGGGTGGCTGGTGAAAGGTAGGGTGGGGAAGAAGGGTCGTTAGGGGAGAGGGTGTCATTCACAAGAGAGGCGATAGAGAAATATCAGGAGCAGTTGGGCAACGTCAGCTTTGAGGGAGAGTCGGGGGACGAGATATGGGAGGGTCTACAAGAGAAAGTGAGAGGTTGTGTGCAAAAGGAGGTATTTAGAAAGAAGAAGAAAGGAATGGTAAAGATGTGGTGATATAGGGAATGTAAAATAATAAAGAGAATAGTGAAAAAGAAGTACAGGAAGTGGAAGAAAGAAACCGTGAGCAGAGGTGAGTACGTATAAATGAGAAAGGAGTTTAGGGCGATGTGTAAGAAGAAAGCGCACACGCAAAGAAATGGTTTGGTTGTCCTGACTGAACTGGGTTCGGTTGGCAGTATTTCGGTTGTCTGAACCAAACGTTGGTTTGTGGCAACCGAACCGGTTTGGTTATCAAGACTGAATCTGTTTGGTTGGAAGAGTTTGGCTGCGCGAACCGCACAGTTCGGTTACAGCTGACTCGACTACGCATGCGCACTAGTGCTCTGGCCTGCGCTGGAAATTTATTAATATATATTATACATTTATAGAATATTATACCATACAAATATGAACATTAAAAATTATTTATTTATTTATTTTGTATATTTATTTAATGCTTTTGTATAATTTAATCTCATTATTTCGTTTTCGCCTGCCAGCTTACGCATACTGCGCAAACTCGAGAATTTTCGCGTTCTGAAAGAGCTGTTACCGTTATGATGCGCTTCCCAAACCGTAGCGTCAGTGTTTCATAACATTTCATAGGCGTTTCGTGAAGTGAATTAAAGTGCAGTGGATTTATTTAGACAATCGAAGTTTTAGAGTGTGCAGAAATGGCGATTTTATTCGATAAGTTACGAATATTTTAATGTCCTGCATTTGGACAAAATCTTGCAGAGCATAATCTAACGTGCAGCTCTGCACAAGTGTGCAGTTCTGAATGGAAAGTGTGCAGCTCCGAATTTGTGTTGGGGAGGTACTTTTGAAATTATTTTCAATTAATCAAGTTCGAATAAACTAAAAATAACTTCAATAATTAATAAGGAAAAAACAGTTTTAGAGGTATTACCTTATATGAATACAACTTACGCGAAAAGATGCAAGATACGAGTATGAGAGTAGAGAAAGATGTTTTCTTTTCAAAATTTATAAGATCCACACTTGCCATTCAATTGATTATTTATTCTAAGAAAGTTGTTCACAGTAGTTTATTTAAACATCCAATTCTAACCTCAAATTTTGCAAACTGCTTAGGTAAGCAATTTCATAGTAACATATAAATCTAATTTTTCAATAAAAATTTGTAAATATGCATTAAGTAATCTTAATGCATAATTTATTAATGCATTAATTTAACGCATTAATTTAATTAATAAATATTATAAATAATAATGAGATTAATATTATCTATTTACTGTTGAAAATTTATATTTTCGAATTAAAAATATAACTGTTTGAA
>NC_046660.1:89845258-89847544 GCF_010883055.1 Belonocnema kinseyi
ATAATGTACAAGTGCGCCCAGCTAATACATTCTGTTCGCAACTAATACATTATGCTTGCATCATGATTGGCTTGATAATGTATTTACCTCGCGCTACAGACTCGCTTTTTGTGCATAAGCTTTTTAAAACCAAAGTTCAAAGCATCGATAACAGTAACTTGGTGATTGTGAATTCTCTTTTGGGTCATTCCATGAATGATCACCTGAAAACGATTGCGGTAAAATTTTAGAATGAAATTTTAATTGGTCTATAATTATTTCTTATATTTCAAGATTCACTGTATTTTGGGAATAATAAATTATTTTGTTCAAGTCAGAAAAAATTGTTGAGAACATGTGGACGTGCAAAACATGGCGATAGCATGTCATTTTTTAAATAGATTGAACACTAAAGTTACTTGTTTAACATTAAGTAGAGAGACACAGTGCGATCAAGGATGATTTAAATTTATTATGTATAATTATATTTTAGAGTTATAGTTGAAACAGGAGATAAAATAGTATGTTGCATCACAAGGGATGAAACACAGCGATTGCAACGAAGGCTGCATTCACATGAGTTGCGATCGTTGTGTGACATTCCTAGTAATGCATATTAATTTTCATAGCAAATCTATTGAAAATTCGAGTTCAGATACCTGTAGACCCTAGCTTTCTACCTACCTACCTGTGAAATAATTATAGACCAATTAAAATTGTTTTCTAAGATGTTACCGCAATCGATTTCAGGTTTCATTACGTATCTCGTACTTGGGACTCGAGTTTATCCCTGAAATTGTATATAATTTCCATAAATGTATATTATTATAATTCATAACGTGCATTGGTATTAAACCAGACGTAGTTTCATTGTGTCGTTAAAAAAAATGCGCATTAAAAAAAATGGTCCATAAACTGAATTCACTCATTTACAATGTTATTTTCATGATTTAAACTTTACACATACGGTTTACTGAGCAGCCTTGCCGTTTTTAACTTCTAAACTATGTACCTAACCTCAGTGTGTGTATGTGACGTGCGCCGAAGAAAGGGGGCTTAATTTAAAAAAATTAAAATCCAGGTTTTTACACCTTTCGAGAGTTTTTTATCTGCTCATTTTAATTAAACCATCGAGAAAAACAACTGAACGTTATTATAGTTGAGTGGTTATAGGTACCCGAGAAATCAGGCTTTTGCTCCAGAGCTCGCGATTCCGTGAAACACCTCCTACCACTGACCACAAATCTTCGCATCTCATCTATACCCTGTACGTGAGCCGCGTCTACGAACTATCTCTTTCCGTAAGAATGCAGTGGGAAGTGGAGAGGGAAAATTTCGTGGGACTTCCCTCTGTCCAAAAAGTCGCATCTACTGGCATCTATATATATATATATTTTAATGCTTTTTAATATTTGAAAATCTTTAAAAAACTGTGAAATTTTTGAATAAAAAATGTAATTTTTGGATTTTCCATTATTTTTTGTGCTGTCAAAATTTGAATTTTCGACTTTTCAAGAAGATTCAAAACTTTCCTATCTACTTCTCTATCTTCTCGTCGTTCAGCTCCTCGCCATCTACCTTCTTCGTTCTTCTAATCCCGTCATCTCTCTTTCGTGTATCGGACCCCTGAAATGAATCCTCAAAAAATTTCCTGGATTCGTCGCTCCCTATCTTCTCACTTATCCCCACCCTACGTTTCCTAAACCTATTAATTATCTTCCAAACGTCCCCTTCTGTCTTAACTCTTCTCAACTCCTTTTCTAGCCCTTTTTCTTTTTCCTGCACGCAAAGAAAGGTTCGGTTGCGGCAACCAGAAGTTGGGTTCTTCCAACCGAACTGTCGGGTTGCCTATGGACTGACCATACTCATGGGTTACTGTAACCGAACTGGTTCGGTTGTATCAAGTTTGGTCACTTTAACCGAACAGTTCGGTTGAAGTAACCAAACTGCTCACTTAAGATCAGTACCCACAGCCGAACTGTTCGGTTACACCAACCGAACTGATCGGTTACACCAAGCGAACTGTTCGCTTACACCAACCGAACTGTTTAGTTACACCAAACGAACTGTTCGGTTACAGTAACCTAACAGTTCGATTGCAGTAATTGAACAGTTTGGTTACTACAACCGAGCTGTTCGGTTACATCAGTTAATCCCTCCTGCCCTACATGCTATGGAAATTGATGGTAGTTTAAAGGAATAAAACAATAAATACTCAAAAAAATTATTATGGAAGTATATATAGTTTATTTCTAAGTCCTAATGGTACATTATGAACAATAATACACATGTTTACAGAATAAAATT
>NC_046660.1:89847644-89854089 GCF_010883055.1 Belonocnema kinseyi
TGTATATGTATAATACATTCATTACCAATTAATTGCACTTTCAAATCCGTCTGAGTTGTGCAGAATTTTCAATTATTTATTAAAGTTTAAGAGTGGAGGACAATATTCTTGCGCGGAAATAAAACTAAAGGTAAAAAGTTTGAGACTACTAAATCCTATATGAAAAATTGCTTCGTGAGTTCTGCCTCATAAATTGCTAGTTTGGAGAGACAAGAAGCTTTGAAAATAGAATATCGTTTTAAAAAATGCCGCATAGAGTTTCAAACGAGGGCACTCAATACTTTTAAAAGGGCTATCAGAAAATAAAATGAGTCACGTGTTTCAAACTGTTTAAAATGCTCTTATAATTAAGCTGAAGTCCATCTAGACGTGTATTTTCTGGAGTGTCACATTAAAAAAATTCCAATTCAAAGGAGACAAAATTTCAAGAAAAGTCTAGATCATGGTGTCAGAATGATTTTTTATTTACATACATCATTCTAGAGTGAAAATTCCGCAGTGAAGTACTACGAATGTATTTATTTGTGCACATCACTTTGCTGAATATTTCTTATATTTTTCAAGCTTATTTTTCTGCCTCATAAAAAATATTATTTTCACAAAATCAAACATCTCATCAAAGAATCAATCGATGTTCCCTGTCAAAATGAGCAACTTTTTATCTTGCGGTAGTGTTATGTTCCAAACATAGAAAAAATGTTTTTTTCACATAAACAATGTAACCCTTTTTTTGAACTTCTTAAGTCGCTATTTATTGATCAAGAATGTTCATATAAAGTTCTTATATTCCAAAATTTGAAAAAAATCCTCTCAAGAACAAAGAAAGAAATTTTGTTAAGAAATTTCAAAACGATATTGGTAGGTTTATGGTAGGTTATGAAAGGTTATTCAATTGAGAAGTCGTAAACGATGTAAGCTATTACAAAAGAGCAAGCAGTCTTTTTTGCAGAACTTTTCTAGATTAATTGAAAAAGTAATAACTGCCTCAGAAAGCGAAAATATAAAATGAGGAAAATCTACGCTCGTTAATAAAATGCATTTTGAAAAATAATTCTTTAAATTTAAGTTAATTTGCGGGTAATTTTCGAATGATTGTAACAAATTAGAAAAAGTTTTGATTAAATTGTAAAAAAAATATCGAATCTTCTTCAAAAATCATATTTTTTTTAGGTTTTTTAACGCATATTACAGTGAAATGATTAAATTGTTGCAATTTTTTACTTTAAACTTTTTTATTTTACTGTATTCAAATATTTTAAAATTTCATAAAATTAAAACTAAATGAATTGAAGTGTAGGGTCCCTGGGCATCAGGGCGTAAGAGCTAAGTTCCGCAAATATACTTTATTGGTTTCAACTAATTGTTTTGACCTATCTCATGTCTCTGCAGAAGATTTTGGTCAAATTAGGTTTTGATGTGCGTCAAAATCCATGTTTGTTATTTTTTTTATAAAATAATCTCACCTTTTTGGCTGTTATCTGTACAATTTAATAGAGATAAGCAATAACTCATACGTGCTTTCTTGTTGTCTTTTAAATTAGAAAGTTATTCAACTCTTTTTAAGTCAAAATCGGCAACTTTAGGACTCACTGTACCTTTCATAGTTCGATATATAAAACTAATAAATCCATCCTACTTTTTTATTACAAAAAATCAAATGCATCTAAGTTGAAGCAACCTTAAAATTTTTGTACTAACTTTAATAAAAAATTGAAATATTAGAATACATATAAATAACAAATTTGAGGGTTATAAATATAAAAAGGCGAGGAAGTATGATTTTTGAAGAAGACTCGATTTCGTCAAAAGTGGACTTAGCATCGTTTAGCGTTTCCTACTTCAATTATTGAATTCTAAAGATCATCAGCTCGCACATTTTATTCTGTATCTAATATTCTAAAATCTTTTTATTGCGTTGAGATTATAGATTATCAATGATCATCAGTCCAAATCTTTAAATAAGAAAAATAACACCCTATGAGACTAATTATGTCTTCTATGCCTACAAGTGAAAATGGCTTTTAAATAAATTGCTTTCTGTTCACCAGAATAGATATTTTTATATAGCAACAGTTTAAGCACGAACGATAGTAAGCAGGTGCAAAATCTCGACGTTTACTATTTCATATTCTAGAGCGATGTAGTAAAGTATATCATTGTGCTCGTAAAAAGCTTCTCGGTGTATGAACGTCTTGGATGTTATACAGCCACATGCAGCACTTTCTAGTTTGTACACGGAAATTCCTGACTAAAAAAGTCAAGCACATTGTCATAACACTCTTGTCTTGTAATTTTTCTTCGTATCATCCAGTAAAATTGCAAAACAGAGTTTTCAGCGCCTTCACAATTAGTTCCTTCGACTCGAGCCGATCAAAGAGCTCTCTAGAGCGTACTAATTTTTTTCGACTTCTGTCTTTAATAGAACAGTTCTTCAAGATTTTAGAGCTTGAACCTCGTAAATGGATATCTTTATAATCTTGGTGGTGGAAGGGTCCCCCTTCCACCACCAAGTAAGCGTGTGGGGTGTGTGTAAGGGAATAAAGAAGAAGGTGCGAGAAAAATGTAAACCCTTAGGGGGCACATTAGAAGCTTTTCCATTCCAAAATAACAATTTTGTATAACTTTTCATTTTTTCTAAGGATGTATAAATATAATTTTCCTAAGAAACTTGAGAAAATTTTAAAAGATTTAAAACGTTTCAAATATGTCAAATGGAAATTTCAACAACAAAGTAATCCTTAAACCCAATAGTTATATATTAAAAAAATCTGCTCGCTTTGCCGGCATATTCTCTTCGCGCGCGACTCGCTTCGCCCGCACGTTTGAGCGCGCCTAGGGCGCGCGAAGGTTGAGTCTCGCGCTTCGTGCTCGATAATGGGTTACCTCGCCCTTCGCGCTCGGATATTTATTCTTTGAATTTCGTACTTTGAAAACTTTGAATTTGTAATGCTTGAATAAAACTTGGTCAAAAAGATCTCTTTTAGATCGCAATATTTTTATGCGTCTTAATATTCTGAAATGTCAACTTAATTAAGTATGGTCATAGATTAAGTTCCTTAAAGCTCTGCAGGCTTTAAGGTACACATTCTCATCGTGACGCGTATTATCAAGAAGTGATTATTAACGAAATTGAAGATCCTTTTTGGGATAACAATTTTGGTCAATTCACCTTTTTTCGTACCCTAAATTGTTTGACCACAAAATGGAATTTTTTATTTTTCCTCATTTTTTGTGCAATAAAAATGTGAATTTTCGATTTTCAAAAAAAATCCAAAAATTTATTATGATAATCTTGTAGGGCTTTTAAAAAGAAATATTTCTCTTCTCTTGACTTTTTTTCATATCGTGCGTTTTTTGGCTTAAAATTTTGATTTTCGGGTCACGTTAAACATTTTGAAAATGCTATAACTCTCATAATTTTATTTTTATCGAAAAAAGTCATTAGGATAAATTGTTTTTCCTTTTTAATATTATAAATATCCGTACATTGAATTTTCAAATTCAGAAAAAAAGTGGTCTAAAAAATTTTCAAAATGCGCTTACTTCTTCAATTTTCATCAAAAAGGGCTAATTAACGAATTCCTACTTTCTAATACAATTCTAATACTTTCTCAATCATAAATTATGAGAATGTAAAATTAGTTGAATGCTCAAAGAAAAATAATTAATTTCCACACAGTTGTATTTTTAACCTAAAAACGTCAAATATTTTTCAAAGGAGAAGAATTTTCTACAAGATAATTTAATTTTTTAACCAGAAAATATTAATTTTCTGCTAAAGTAGATCAACTTTTAACTAAGTAGTCGCATCTAAAAAAAACGAATTCTGAGCAAAAAGTTTAATCAAATTAAGGTAAACACATTTTTTTAATTAATAAGATTTGCATTTATTTAAAAATGCGAATTTGCAACAAAATAATTCAATCCTTAGCCAAAAAGGAATTCAATATGAGACCAAACATTTGCTATTGAAAAAAAAAGATGGAACTACCAAGAAGGATTAAGTGTTTAACCAAAAAAACTTTAAACAAGATTGATGAATTTGAGACAAAAAATATTTTTTATACCAGAATAAGAAAAATTTTAGGCAAATTATACTTAGAAGGACAAAGTAATTTTTAATATAAAATAATAATTTGATTATCGTAGTGGCTAGCCTGCCGCCGCCGGCAACATTATTAGTTGCCGGCGGCGGCAAGATTGCATGTTGCTGGCTTTTTTTCCTTTTTTTTATTGTATACTGATGTATGTTGATGCGTTGATTACAAACCTGGGCATGAAAATACCTGAAAATATAATTTTCAATGTTAAAACTTTAAAAAATTACGTTTTTATTTAAGAAGTTTATATACACTATCTGTACCGGAAAACAGCGTATTTAAAGCATGCGAAAGGAACTTTTACGCATTTTAGAGTAAAGCCATGTGATGAGTAATTATTTTGATACTATTGACATCGTGTGGGGGTCTGAAATGCACCCCTGTGACTGTTCACAGAAATAATTTTGGTCGCACCTCTACTTCTTGTAACATCTCGTAAGTTGGGAAGGCACCCCTGTATCTAGGCACAGAATAAATGTAAAGTCGCATCCTTACCCCTTTTCCAACGCCAAGTAGGGGTGGAAAGGCACCCCTGTGATTTGTCACAGAAATAATGTAGTCGCACCCCTACCCCTTTTCCAAAGCATTTTGGGGGCGGGTAGCCACCCCTGTGACTGGTCAAAGAAATAATTTAAGGTCGCACCCCTACCCCTTTCCCAACGCTACGTGGGAGAGGGAAGGCACCCTTGGGACTGGTCACAGAAATAATGTAAGGTCGCACCCCTACCCCTTTTCCAATTCCTTTTGAGGGCGGGTAGGGGCCCCTGTGACTGGTCAAAGAAATAAATGAAGGTCGCACTTCTACCACTTTTCTAACGCTACGTGGGGACTGTAAGGCACCCCTGTGACTGGTCACAGAAACATTGTAAGGTCGCACCCTTACTCTTTTTTCAACGACGCGTGAGGGCAGAAGGCACCCCTGAGACTGGTCACAGAAATATTGTAAGGTCGTACCCCTACCCCTTTTTCAATGCCGCGTGTTGGCGGGAGGGCACTCCTGTGATTGGTCCCACGAATAATGCTCGCCCGTAATTCTTGCCAACGTCTTGTCACGAGGCTAGAATGCATTCCTGTGATTAGTCACAAATAATGTCTTATATATTTTATTGTACATAATTCTTGTAATTTAATCGAAGAATGGATTGTTTACCTAGGCTCTGGACTTTAGGAATTATTTATTTTATAATAATTTATCTTTACCGTTACTGTAAGTTTTTTGTTGGCACCTATTTTTTAAACATAATCTTTTTTATGGCTTTTTTATACCCCTTTTTGGAAAGTTTGCATTCGGTGACACCCACCCCCATTCAAAACCTCACACCTATCAAGCAGTCCCATTCGTTTTCCATATCACTTCTAGAATATGTATAGAATCCGAACTCTTTTCGAGTATTTCAATTTTTTTTTCATAAACATGATTTTCATCAGTTTTGGACCTTGAAAATTATATTTTCAGGTATTTGCATGACTGTATTCGCAATTCGATTTTACTTCGTATTTTGCTCTTCGCGAAAAGCAGCCGGCAACTAACAATTTTGCCGGCGCCGACAATGTAGACTCCACCTTCAACTTTACCCATTTACACATTTTATATTTTTATTTGACAGGATTTTACCCATTTTTCCTAAATGTTCGAAGATCTTACAAACTTTTGAAAAATGTTTAATCCCTTCAAAATTCCAAAAATTTCTAAATATCTTTTTTAACTGACTTGAATTATCCTAAAATTGTTAAAAATATTCCGGATCTATTTTAACAATATTTTTTAATGTTTTGAAATATTTTAAATTATTATCTTAAAATACATGTTTTGAAACAAAAAATCATTTGAAATCTTCTGGAAAATCTTAACAATTTTTTTTATTCCCTTGAAACCATCCAAAATTCATAAAAATCTTCTAAATTTTTTTTCGAAATCTTTAAAGATCTACGTTTTGTGTGAAATAAAATGATTTTCGTATCCTTTTCAAACTTTCAAATATTTCTTAAACGTATTCGAATTTTTCTAACATTTTCTAATCATGCAAAATCGACCAATTTTGCTTTAAAATCTTCTACATTCTCGTACGAAATTGTACGAACATGAAAATAGGCGTTCTGTGCTCCGAGCGACCTTTACAAAAGTAGCGATAGAAATCTATACTGCTCCGAATTTCGCTCTAAAATTTTAACAGCATATTTTTGAAATGTTGTTCTTTTGATTTATGCAAAAAAAATAAATCGATTTTTTGAGCCATCTACCTGGTGTATACATATGAAACCGGTATTTTTTCAAGAAAAAGACACATTTATTTCAAGAGAATGATAACAAATATTTTATTCAAAGTATGCGCCCTCGCTGGCTA
>NC_046660.1:89854189-89860734 GCF_010883055.1 Belonocnema kinseyi
TACGCCAATTAGCACAAATGGTAAGTTCCGACAGTGCCTACAAGTGTGCCTACTGGCCGCTAAATGGCAATACCGGTTTCATATGTATACACCTGGTATACGCACGTGCCCCTTTAAAGTCATATTCACGCATTTTGCAACTAATCAGGTAGTCGAAAACATTAATATATCAAAATAGACAGTTAACGCTAAGAAGAGAACGGAAATGGGCTTCAGAGGGAGAGAAAATATTTGAGAGGTAAATCTACCTTTTTCTATTCCAGGACTGTCTGTGCAGGGTCTCTCTATAAAGCCCATTTCCGTGCTCCCCAGAAAGTTATCAGTCCATTTCTATATGTCAAAGGTCAAAAACAATGAGAGCAAGGTTTTAGATAATTTTTTTCCACCTATTTTTTAAAAATTAGATAGAATTAGTTGGCTGGAAGATTAGATCGAACATTGCAGGATAAGCATTAGAAAGTTTTCTTCGCTCGAATTTGTCTGGGATTTTTACTGTGAGTTTTTGCTAATGTACGATAAAGTTTTCCAAAAGATCAGATTTGAAGAAAAAAATTGTTGGAAGAGTTATGGGGGTCAAAAAAAATAGACAAAAATTTTGTTCTCGAAAAGGGCTGGACCAATGTTTATGGAGAAAAAACATGTTATGGGTTTCGACGGAGGAATATTTAAAAAAAAATTATGAAATTTTAAAAAGGAGGTCAACAAAAATTAAAACATTTAACATTTTTTATGGGAAGCTCTTGAGATATAACCGCCATTTTTTGCCTAAAAATGTACAACAGGGTGATAAAAATTAAAAATCTTCGTCCCAATGACGTGAAGTGCACCACCCGCTGTACAGTGAAGTATGTGTATGCGTACACTGTCAAATTTCGAATGTGCACTAACCAAAGTACAGTCCGCTCTCTAATTAATGCTGCTCCGAATAGTGCCGTTTCTCCTCATATTTGCTCGATTGCATCCCCCACCATCGCGCTATCGCTTCGATCGCCGGAATTGCAATCCAGACTCTCTAAATAGTGCCACTCAAAAAAAATTTACGAAAATAGACTATCCACCGAAATAATGCTTTATAGTACATATAATGATTAATAAAATACTTACGGAATCAATGCTTGCACAAAACCGACTTGTTTTCTTTGAATCAAGATCATAAAAAAACATCCAAATTTACACACTTCGTACTTGCGGAGGGGGGGGGACCTTACGAGCGGCACTATTTAGGAACAGCGGACGCGAATTCGATGGCGCTTCAATGGGCCAAGAGTGGGGGAAGCTGAGTTTCTGAATGACAAAATAATTATAAACGACTGCGAGGATACATGATGTATTTGAGAATTCAAATTCATTCAATATTCACTACTTACGATCTGAAAACGTTATTCCGTTATCTGTGACGTCATGCTAGATATGTCTATAAAAGATTATAAATTAACAAAGAAAGATTATTTCTAAAAAATTCTAAAATAAATCAGATTTGAGAGTTCAGAATATTAAATGTTGTCTGGCGATTGTACTTACGATTTATCTTTATATCCATTTCCGATATTTTAATTATATACATATAAACTTGGATACCACGAAAACACGCGTCTCGGTTCGTCATCTAATCCAATTAGCAAACCTTCAAATATTACGTACCGCGTCTAGGGGGAGGGGGTCTAAAGTTACATATACTTACTATAGAAAAAGCATTAGGTATGGGGGGGGGGTCCAAAACGGCAGGAAAGGGCGTTACGTAATACTTGAAGCATGGAGAATAGACATAAGGAGACCAAACAAGTGGAACTGAAAATGAACACTTTTCTGTTGTTAGAAGTACGCACACACACACACATGTGCAAAATCACACTTACCTATAGTTCAAAACTTCCCGAGCGTGGCGTGCCAATCGCAGTTAAAAAAATATGGCTGCCGATGTGAAAGCGAGTGAAATGTAAATAAATAATGATTGAAGAATTAATAGTTTGTGAATAAAGGAAAGAATGTGGAATAAGTGGAATAAGTTGTATGTTTATTGTTTTTGTTACAAACGCGTCGAATACCTGTCGCACGCATAGTGTTGGTAAAAGTAATTTGATATTTTCATAAACATACTACCTACCTCTTCCATGGCGAAGAATTTTTTATTCCACAAACATTTCACAAAATCCTGTCTGATTATCAATTATTTATTTGTTCAAACGACCTGTCAAAACAAAACAATCGGAAAGTTTTGAACTATACGTAAGTGTGATTTTACACATTTGTATGTGCCTACTTATGGAAAAAGAAAAGTGACCGTTTTTGGTGAAGTCCATGCATTAAAGATTGGTCTATTGATATCTATTCTCCATGACTTGAAGGCTCCCTTGCCCTCACGTGGACCTCTTCGAAACGTAAACAAGCTCCGCCATGGACAATAGATCTGCGAATCTCATAGTATCTGAGATGCAGGGAAAGGCACCTATTTTGTTTTCCAACAAAAATACATAAAAAATAAACAATATATGTATTTTATTTTTAAAATGATTAAAAAGATTGAATCTGATTTAAAAAGCAGAAATATATCAGTGCAAATTGTTTTCACATTGTAAGCAGTGAATATTCAATTCATTTGAATTCTCAAATACATAATCTTTTCTTGCAATCGTTCATAATTATTTTGTTAGTTTCTGGTTATTGAAACTCACAAAAAAATATAATCATGTTAGGACAGCTCTATTATAACACTAAGGTAACGTAATATGTCTAATTCAAAACTTATACATATTACACAAAACAATTGGAAGTATATTTGGGCAAAAATGATGGCTTAAATCAAAAGCTTCCCATAGCAATATCCGCGCAACGAAACCCATTACATATTTTTCCCGCCATTATAATTGGTCCAGCTCATTTCAAGAAAAAATGTTTTTTGTTTTTTTTCTCATCGCCATAAGTCCCATAAAAAATATTGTTCAGATATGATCTTTTGGAAAACTTAATAATACATCAGTACAAATTTACAGTGAAAATCCGGTACACATTCAAGCGGGGGTAACTTTAAAATGCTTTTTCTGCTATGCCCTTTGACAGAAAAAAATAACGTTGGGTGCAAATAGATTCTTTCTCAAACAATTTGAAATCCTCTTAACCTTAAACTTAAGAGGAAATTCCATATGATTCAAGAAGTATTCTCTATTATCTCTGCGAGTTCTACTCCCAAAAGCCGTAAAATTAAAATAGAAAAATAAAGCGGAAATTTAACCGAGATTCAGAAAATCCATGTTCGGCAAATCCATTCTTCGAGTGTAGAACGTGGGATGGAAATCTATGATTTAAGCTCAGCTGGTTGTTTACCCGAATCTCGCCGAGATGCACTCACACAATTGTGAATCGTATGAAAGGTAGATGAATCGTTGATTTTCCTGAAAAGGGCGTCGTATTTATCGCTTCACTTATTTGCTCATTTCTTCACTCTCCTGCATTGTATCTGAGTATTCTGATACTTTTTTTCTGTATTTACAATTTACTACCAATTCTTCTTTATTCAAATTCAAATAAAATTTACAATACCATAAAATTGTTCTGTTGTTAAAATAATCAAAAGAGGAAGTTTTTATCATTTGGGGCTGTATAAAATCTACGTTACACTGCCAGGGGGTGGGGGTTCGATGGTTCTGTGACGATAGGTGACGTAAAAGGAAGGCGTTAACGCAAGATGTGACATTACACATGGAAAATATGAATGTGAAAACCCATTTTTTTTTAAACTTCTCGAAAAACTTCTCCCTTTTTCGTTTTTTTCGAATAACTGCGAAATAAATTAATAAAACCCAAAAAGAAAATCCAAATATTTTTTGTCAAAAGTTCATTCTTTTTCATTGAAAATTCTGATATTATATATTAATGGTTTAGAATTAATCTTTTTTGTTAACAATTCTAGTATTTGGTTGAAGATTGAATTATTTTGTTAACCATTTATTTCCCTTTTTATTCAAAAATAATTTTCTTAACTATAAAATGAACTTTCTTGATGAAACTTCATTTTATTGGTTAATTATTAAAATATTTTATTCAAATTTTCTTTTTAAATTAATTTTTCAACTAAAAAATTAACTAGTCCATTTTGGTTCAAAACTGATCGTTTGTAGTTTCAAAATTAACTACTTTCTTGAAAGTTGAACTACTTTGTTAAATATTTATTATATTGGTTGAAGATTGAACTATTTAGTAAAAAATTTGCTTTTTTTTCTAAATTAATTTTTAAGTGAATGTTTACCTATTACATTTGTTTGAGAAAATGTATCGTTTTTAAATGAAAATGTAACATTTTTCTAAGGCAAATTGATCGTTATTGGATGAAACCTCGAATATTTTATGGAAAACTTATGTATTATGTTGTAAATTCGTCCTTTTGGCTAGAAATATATTTTTATTTATCGAAAATTTAACTACTTATTTCAAAGTGAAACTACTCTGATAAAAATTAATTTTATTCGACACACGACCGAAATGGCCCCCTTTTGCTGCCATGAAAAAAGAAACAAAAATAGCATATATTTCCCGCAAAACGAATTTGCGGGGCGAAAGTAAAATTCGCGAGGAAAAAGTAAAATTAGTGGGGCGAAAGTCAAATCAGCGGAGCGAAAGTAAAATTAGCCGGGCGAAAGTAAAACTCTTGGCTTGATAAGTCAACTATTTTGTAAAAACATTCCTTTTTCTGGTAGAAGCTTCAACTGCTTAGTTGAAAATTTGCCTTTTTGGGCTGACAATTCTATTATTTTTCTAGAAATATGAACAATTGGGTTGAAAATTAACTTTTTGGTTGGAATTTCATATTTTAGTGGTGCAAATTTAACTATTTTGTGGAATCATCTTTTTTGTCTTAAAAATCCAACAATTTGGTTGACAGTTTCTTTCTCTCTTGACTCCAAAACCTTTCTTTGTAAAAAATGTATCTGTCTTGCTTAAGGATTCAAATATTTTGTTAAAATTTCGTATTTTTTGTTTCAATCACAATTGTTTTTAATTTAAAAAGTTCATCCTTTCAAATTGTGTTCAAAAATTTTTTGTGATTAAATTCGACTGTCTTTTATTTAGAATTAAATTTGCTTTAGGTTGAAACAAGAACTGTTATATTTTTCGTTAAATTTAGCCGGTTTGCGAAATATTTATCTTTTCATATTCAAAATTCATACTTTAGGTTTGAAAATTTCACTGTATTTTCCAAATGCCTCTTATTAACTTGGAAGTTTAACTATTTGGTCGTAAATGCAACTTTTTGATTGATAATGAATTATTTTGCCAAAAGGTCAACAATTATTTATTCAATGATTTTGTTAAAAAGCTATGTTTTCGAAAATTCAGCTTTTTTAATTAGAAATCGTCTCTTTGGATAGAAAATTCGTGCCTCCGAAATCAAATTTCATATTTTTTGGCAGAAATGTTCTCAGTTTAAAATTCATTTTTTTTCTAGAAATATTAACTGTCTCGTGAATGATTCTTCCTTTTGGATTAAAGATTTAACTATTTGTTCAAAAATGCAACTTCCGGTTGTTAGAGTTCAACATGTTTTTCTTTTTTTTAAATTCGAGTATTTGTTCGAAAATTCATCTTTGTAGATTGATTTTATATATTTCAATTCAAAAACGTAATCGTTTCATTTTGAATAGAATTAGGTATATATTCAATAATTATATGTTAAGTTCAAAAAGTACAGAAAGGCAGTTTTTGACCATTCTCTTTGTTGAACAATTAAAATTATATATTGGAAAATATAATATTAATCTATCATTCCTATCGAAACTTTAATACATTATTCGTATTAATTTCGGGAAGCAGAGAAGTTCTCAAATTTGAGATCCGTTTCATAGTAATTACTGCAACTTGCTGCAATAATCCGTTCCACAGCTCCCTAGACCAATTTCCGCCTCGCTCACTATAAATTTTAATGTTACATCACTGAGATCACGTGGCTTGTCATTTACATGCTTAAATCTCGTTTCGCAGATAACGGAGTCATTAGAAAGCCGTTCAGGTACTTAAGGGAGAAATTTATCTTGCTCGGTTCTGATAGTGAATTTGTAATATTCTGGATATAAACCTTTGCTATTATTCATATCAATCATAAATATCTATTGAAAATACCTACGAGGGTAGTTCAATAAGTCCTTAGAATGAAGTATAAAAACAATTTTTTTTGGGTAAATTTTTTTTTATTTTTCAACATAATCTCCTTGGAGGTCTATACACTTGGTCAATCGCTTTTCAAGTTTTTTTAATCCTTCAGAAAAGTACGTTTTCGGAAGTTCCTCAAAATAAGCACTTACAGAGGCAATGACGTCTTCGTTGTCTGGAAATCTCTGTCCACCAAGCCATTTTTTCAAGTTTGGAAATAAGAAAAAGTCACTGGGGGCTAAATCTGGTGAATACGGTAGGTGTTCGACCAATTCGAATTTTAGTTTTTCAATTTTTGCCACTGAAACGAAGCATGTGTGAACTCGGGCGTTGTCGTGATGAAAGAGAATTTTTTTTCTCGCCAAATGTGGTCGTTTCTTTTTAATTTCTTCTTTCAGCTGCTC
>NC_046660.1:89860834-89866701 GCF_010883055.1 Belonocnema kinseyi
ATATCTAGCCGGGAGTGGTGCTGACTGAAAACAGATGATTTGGAGCGATTCGCGCGCCATATGTTGGTCATTCTAAGGACTTATTGAACTACCCTCGTATAATCTTTTGTTTATTTTTCCTTCACACTTATACCGTCACACGGTTGCCCTCGTTCAAAAGCAGATTTCATTGATTCAAATGTGTATTTATACCATAGGACTTATAGTATCACCATTCATAATTTACCTAATCCCCTCCCTTCCCACGTGGACAAATTCCTTGGAAAGTACTCCACGGAAATTTTACGGAAATTCCAGTTAGAAATGCCATTGAGTTTTCGTAAAAATTCCACTAACTTAACGTCTAAAAATTGTAGCCTGCAATGGTCTCCGGAAGTTCTTAGCGAACACATCACTATCAGTTCCTCTCCCCTGATCAATTCTAAAATTCTCGATCGTCGTCTAAACATAATCCGTTTGCACAAGGTGTAAAAAATATATTTTTCTAGAGAAATTTAGGTTCTAAATGAAGTTTGGTCGCACCCAACCCACTTTTCTCGTTCTTCGTCATTATACGACAATTTCAAATTGCACCAGGTGTAAGAAATACATCTTCCACGAGGAAGTTAAGTTATAAGTGAAGATTAGCTGCAACCAATCCACTTTTATCATGCCCCGTAATTGTACAACAACTTTCAAGTGAACCAGGTGAAAAAAATACAATTGGTACTTACGCACACACACACATCTTCCTCGAGGAAGATGTACTTCTTACATCTGGTGCACTTGGAAATTGTTGTATAATGACAGGCCATGAGAAAAGTGGGTTTTGTGCGGTTAATCATGATCTGGAACTCAACTTCCTCGAGGAAGATGTATTTATTACACCTGGGACTAACAGATTATGTTGGAACGACGGTCGAGACTTCCGGAATCGATCACGGGTAGCGGAAACTCAACGGAATTTCCAATTGAAATTTCCGTAGAATTTCTGTAGAGTACATTCTGGGGAATCTTTCAAAGTGGGGTTTTTCCCATCTTGAATTTGGAATGTCCCATTTAACACCTAAAATCGAGAATTGACTAAATTTTTTACGTTTTCCACCTTTTTTTTTACTATGTTTCGATTCATTTTTTAAGATAGATAAACAGAAATTTAAGTAATTGAGAAACATGACTCTTTGAAAGGGATTCTACTTTTCTGTCTGCACCTTAAGATCCATTATGTAGGAATGTAATTATTATTCGTTTGAAATTATTTTGTTGTCTTCCATTATGTGACGTGCCACCATTGCACAGTGACATGAAATACACTTTTTTCGTTCAAAAATATCCAGAACTTTCAATTTTACTCCGATTTTGAATTTTAAAAAATTAAAGCAATTAAATTCTAAAGAGCTAGAAACTCCGAACTTTTGACTTCTGTATTTGTTTATTAATCATTTTTTCACTTGAAGTATGGAAAAACTGAAATTTTTTTTATAACAATTTTTTAAGCTTTTATACATGATTAGGTAAACTTTATAATGTAGTAAATGAATGTTTAGGTTCTTATAGAAAACAAATAATTTGTTCATTATTCCATTTATTTGGTATGAACAAATTTTATCAACAAATTGACAAATATTCTTATTATCGGTAAAAAATTTGTTTTTCTAAAAGTGCTTCATCTTAATGTGAGAATGGCACTTAATTACAAAAATAGTTTAAAATATTATAATAACCATTGTTATAAACAATTCTTGGGACCAAATATTAAAATTTGAGATTTTTTCAAATGATAATTTCCCTCAAACGCCAGAACGACTTCAGGTGTTCCTTAAAATAATAAATATTTATTAATATTTGACCAAAAATAACAATTTGAGTTGTTATAAATAAATTTTATAAGCACATTCAAAATTTTGGCCCTTTCAAGTAGAAAGAATTCTTTGT
This sequence comes from Belonocnema kinseyi, assembly GCF_010883055.1. Taxonomy (NCBI): domain Eukaryota; kingdom Metazoa; phylum Arthropoda; class Insecta; order Hymenoptera; family Cynipidae; genus Belonocnema; species Belonocnema kinseyi. The sequence continues at coordinate 89,862,749 of NC_046660.1, forward strand.
ACTGGATATGTTTTAAGCTGTTGAACGAATGACTGCTAATCACAAAAATATTTGAGAAGTTAACAATTACCATTATTATAAATAATTTTCGTGACAAAATATTCATATTTAAGGTTTCATCTAATTTTAATTTTCTTTTAATCACTAGAATGGCTTCGAATATCCCTAAAAAACTTATGTTTGATAATATTTAGTAAAATATAACAACTTAAATGGTTGTAAACAATTTAGATCGACAAATTTCACATTTTGACAGTGGAAAACGTCGGGTTTTTAATCGCAATAGATTGCGAATGAATCATAAAACCCAATTTTGCAAAGATTCATGTCAGAAAATGCGATTGGTAATGAATGCAGAAAAACAAGTACTTTTTCATGAATTTCACAGTTTTGAAATATTTCTTCTTTCGCAACTTATGTGTGGATCCGAACTCACTAACAGTTTGTGTGCTAAATCAATGCTAGTAGCACAAATTCTGGCCACCAAAGAAAATTTAAATTTGATAAAACCTTAAGTTTAAACATTTTGTCACGAGAATTGTTAATAGCAGTGGTTATTGTTAACTTTTCTAATATTTTTATGAATAGCAATTATTCGTCCAAATGCTTACAACATTTCCAGTGCAAAAAAGATATTATGCGAAAGGGCCAAAATTTTGAATTTATTTATCTAATTTATCTAAAAAAATTTAATATTTTTAAAATGTATTTTATATTTTTTGAATATTTATTATTTTAAAGAATACTTAAAGTCGTTCTGGCAATTGAAGGACATTATAATTTTTTTAAATCTCAAATTTTAATATTTTGCCACAAGAATTGCTTATAACAATGGTTATTATAAAGTTTTAAATTAGTTTAGTAATTAAATGTCATTCCTACATCAATGTGAAGCACTTTTAGAAAAACGAACTTTTTACCGATAATAAGACTATTTGTCAATTTGTTGATAAACATTGTTTATAACAAATAAATAGAATAATAATCTAATTATTTGTATTATATGAGTCCCCCCTAAACATTCATTTGAGACAATATAAAGTTTTCCTGCTCAGTTATTAAAGCGTGTAAAAAATTGTTATGTACACAATTTCAGTTTTCCATACTTTGAGTGGAAAAATGATTAATAAACAAATAGAGAACAGAAAGGTTCGGAGCGTCAAACTCTTCAGAATTTAATGAACTTCAATTTAAAAAATTAAAAATCTGACTAAAATTGAAGGCTCTGGACATTTTTAAACGAAAAAAGTGCATTTCCTCCCACTGTGCGTCGCGTCGACGTGATGATCCTGTCATTATGTGATTCTGTGTGTTTCGTACCAGTTCTCTAGAGTTATTTTTCTTAACAATTTTAGTGAAATTAGTGGTTATCACTGTAAAAAATGAAATTATAAATATGCAACAAACAAAATTAATTTTTATAAATGTAGTAAAACTTTCAGCCAAGTAGTTAAATCTTTAATCAAAAAATTTCAATGTTCAAAAAAGAAATAGTTTTCAACCAAGTCCTTTAATTTTCGTCAAAAATAGTTGAACTTGTAACCTAAAAAAGACATATTTTATTTAAATTTTCATCTAAAAAGACAAATATTCAATAAAATAGTTTATTTTTCAAAGAAAACATATTTTTCAACACAAAAAAAACACTTCAACCAAATTATTGAAATTCCAAGACAACAACAAAAATTTTTCCTCAAGAAGAAATATGGAATTTTTTAATTTTCAGGTAAAAAGACGAATTTTGTACTCAACAGTTCAATATTGAACCTGAAAATATAAATTTTCAACAAGAAAGTTCACTTTTAACTAAAAAGTTGAATTTTTAATCCTAACATATGATTTTTCTACATTTAAGCATCAAAGGTGAAAAAGAGATAATGGGGTAAATAGCTGAAAGATTAGAAGAAGCCTGCGATAAAAAATAGTAAAATTCTAATATTCTTATAATTTAAAATAAATACGTAAAACGGTGTATCATAGTAAAGTAGGTTAATTTTCGTGTTTAAATTTTGATATATATTTGTTTTTGATATGGCTTAGATTTACGTATTAGAAAAGTCTGTATTAAAAAAATGTTTATTCTTGTAATTTTGCTATTTTCGTATTTAATAATTTTTTAATTTTGTTTTTTTCTAGATTATTTTTTAGTTGACATTAAACAATTTTTGAGCCTCTGATGAAAATACATTAGAAACAAACTTGAACGTCTAAGGAAACAAAAAATGAAAAAAAGTTTTTTCAAACTCCCATTTTTATGGTTTTTTGGCAATAATTTCTTTCTATAGCTAACAAAGAAAAATACTATTAGCAACTCAGGGTTCTATACTGAAAATAATACACTAGAAAGAACTTGATGAGAATAAGGTATCAGAATTTACCTATCTGATAAAATGTACATTATAAAAATTCAAACATGAGAAATTTTCAATTCCGATAATTATTTAAATCAATAGCACCGGCTTTTGATCGAGACTGATAGTGCTGCCTATTGATTAAATATCATTCTTTACTCAATTTATTCAATTTACTTCTACATAACAGAAGGGAGCTTTAAAAGTAGAAGGCATTTAATTTAAGCCTTTTCTTTTTCAGGCCATTTCTTAAACTAAGCTTGCACTCACAAAAAAGTACTGCATCATTTATTCCTTTCATCGCCTCAATTTTTTATCATTGGCTATTCTTTAAAGGTGAGAGTAAAAAGAAAAGTAAGAAAAAAATTGAGCTTCATTTATCTGTAAGTATTTACTGAAAATAGTCAAGATAAAGTGCACTTCGCAAAAATATTAAAAAGCAAGGAAATGAAATTTGATTAAATACATACAGGGATAACTATAGAGATTACTTGTTAGCGATCAATAAGTGTTTATTAATGCGCTTAGCAAACTGCTATAAACATTAATTTAACACGATGCAAAGTATTACTTTATAGATGCATTATCAAATATTTAACATTCAATTTACGTTAATTCGTCCAACCTGTTAATCACGATGAAATAATTGCCAAATGTCGATTTTCCGTAATGCATTAAACCGCAATATCATTCTAATTGCAAAATTGGTAGACATAGCAATCAAGATGAAACATATTTAGTATAAACATCAAATTTTTAAAATTTCATTCACAAGTGTGCGAAAATTACGATGTAAAAAGATACTCGGTGGCGAATCGTCGTTACGTAAAAAAAGCTAACAAGCACCCTTATCTGGAATTCGATAAAACCTGGCAGCTGACTGATCAATCGTTAAAAAATAAATTTGTGCGTGATTTAATGCTAATACCTTAGAAACTGTGAGGTTTTAAAAAAACTATCAATTTGCGAGCGGTGCTCGCCTCTATTTCCTCATCTATCAAACCTAATGAGAAGGTAATGATTTTATATGGAAAATAACTTTCGCGGATTCCATCAAATGTCAACGTTTTGAGACCTTCTGCGTCAGAAAAAATAGTTTTTACGTCGGTGTCTGCCTGTCGTCGTTGTCATTTTTGTCGTTGTCGTTGTTATTGTCGTTGTATTCTGTAAATAAGGTAAGATTTGAAAGAAATATTCAATTGGATTCCCCCTTGGCAAACTTTAGAAGGATGTAAAAAGAAAATAAGAGTTCCTTAGCCAGCTTTTCTTAAAGATATTTTTAAAAGTTAGAACATTAAAAAATTTGTTGAGACCATTTTTTTAAATGTTACACATTTTTTCTAAACAACTTTTCAAGTTTTGGTGACAAAAAATCAAAAATTCGAAGTATTATCGCAAAAAAAAAAACAACTGAAAAAGGAATAACTTTATTTTCTAGAAAAAAGCACGATATGAAAAGAGACAGATTGACAAAAATTGTGCACCTAAAAAAGAATAGCAAATTTTTCAGGAATTACTTTTTTGTAGGATCAGGGGCTATCCATGTACCACGTGAACAATTTTTCATCACTTTTTAATCCCCCTCCCCCCTCGTGGACAGTC
>NC_046660.1:89866801-89873533 GCF_010883055.1 Belonocnema kinseyi
GCCCCCCTCGTAGAAAAGCGTGGAATTTTGCCATACCCCCCTCCCCAAACTTTCCACGTGGTATATGGATGGTCCCTAAGCAGTTTTAGTTTTATTTTTGAAAAACAACATTGCAAATAAAAAAATTATATTTGCGTACGATACAAGCTACGATAATAAGTGAGACAACTTTTATTTAAACAAAAAAGATTGACACATTTTTTACGAATATTTTTTTAATTGGAAGTGCAGTTTTTTTAAACGTAAAAAACAAGATAAAAAATAAAAATAAATGATAAAAATAAGTCAATAAGAATAGGACTTTCAATTTCCATGCATATTATGAATTTAAATTATATGCATTTATTAAAATGATACATGTTTCAGCGCAGCTAAGAATAACATTTTACGCAAAATAAGAAACAAATATTAAAGTAATCATGATAAATACAATTTGCACTTTATTTTGCAAAATCGATAAACCCAATACTAGGCAGAGCTACATAAAAACGAAATTCGTGATGAGAATGTGTTCGCTAAAGCCGAAAGAGCTTTAACAAAAGAGAGTTCAAAATCTCAAAATTGCATTTGTCGATTCATTGATCTCTAATTTTGAAAAGTCTGTGCATGAATGTGGGAGAAATGCAAACACCGAGCGTAAATATGCGAATACATAAATGTGAGAAAAATACAAAGTCCTCCCAAGTCGAAATTTAGGTCCTACTTTGAAGCCGTAACTCCTATCTTAGTAGGGGCTGGAAGCTGTAAAGTAGGTTCATCAAAGCAGGTTCTCTATAATCTCACACCAATATGGATGAATAAAAATAAGATTGGTTATTTATCAGGAAAAATAAAATAATGTTTGTGATATAATTATCAAGGATATTCGCAATTATTGGTTAGACATATTATTAATAGAATGTTTTGATTATGACGCTAAAGCGAATTGCACTGAAAAATCCGCAAGTACTAAGAAACGAACCCGAGATCGCACGCACGCACGCACTGAGTATTTACAAAATGCCTAAAGCCTGGTCTATAAACGCCGCAAATATCCCGTTGCGGTACCGCAAGCAAGCGCCGCGCCGCAAGTCACTGAGAGCGAAAAGTTGGTTCAACTAAACTTTTCGTAAAACCTCGTAAAACCACACGTTTGTGGCATCGTCGACACTGAGTTCATGTGACTTTGTTTTGCATTTGTCTGGATTTTTTTTTGTTGGTTTGGTGTATTATGTGAAAAACATTTAAAAGCATTTAAAATTAAAGAAAAAAACTGTAAAAGAGCAAATTGCGGGTCAGAGGGCTCCATTGTAAAGGCAAAAAATATTTGACTGTCAAAGCACAACGAAAAACAGTTGATTTGATAGTAAGCTCTGATTGGCTGCCACAACTGCACTACTCGTGACCACTGTAGACGGCTATTCCTTGCGTTACGATGCCGCATCGCATCGCCGTGTCTTGCGGCGCTGCAACGAGCTATTTGCGGCAATTGGAGGCCAGGCTTAACGCCTTAACCGATTGAGCTAACGAAACACGTTAGGATTTCTTCGATAAAAATCATTAACACTTGTCTAATAATTCAAGGTCCAAAATCTGTTTCAATCCGAAACAATTAATTGAATACTTTTTTTTTAACTTTCTGTGTCGTTAAATATTTGAAACGATTTTTGAAGAGTTTAATATAATTGGTTCAGTTCTTTATAAGTATTCTACATTATACGCTTTAAAAGAACTTGAGACCTACATATTTAAATTTGATTCTGTGTTATTAATTACTTAAATGAATACAATGTCAAACTTTCTGATTTCAATAAAAATATATTTTTATCTCTTTATTGAGCAAAGATTTTAAAAAAATTCGTTCAGCATCCTAACTAATCCAATTATAATAGAGATACAAATATTTGGTTCAAGATTCAACCTGGTAGTCACCAGGAAATAGTTTTATAATAACAATAACAGTACTATTTTTATACCCAATTGCCTCTTCGTCTCAAAATTCGAGATAAGTAATTCATTATTTTGCATACATACATACTGTTCACATTCTCCAATAAATATGATAAAAAACTTAAATCGGTATACAGTTTCTCAAGAAAAGAAATGATATTTTCTCTTAAATCAAGTGGTAGACACGTAAATAGTAAGATTTCTCTAAGAAAATGTTTCAGAAACATTCACTTATTATTGTTTAGTAACAAAAATGACCAAACCATTGAAAAAGTGGCACTGTTCCTAGGAAAAAAATTATTTTCTCCATGAAATCATGTTGAAAATAAATTAATCTTAATACTCTACTAAAAATTTAATAACGATCAGTAAATTAAATTATAATTATCAAATATATATTTCAATATATTTTTCAAATGTTCATTTCATCGATAATGTTTGTTGCTAGCAATAGAAAATATGTTATTCCTACGATTTGTTGTGATTCTCAATCACCTACATGACTGTTGAATATACACTTTCATTAATTATTGATAAAAATGTTTATAATGACTTATTAATCGACAATAATGAGTAATTTTCCGCGAGAAAGTGACGATGCTGGGCCCAGCATCGGTGCGGGATCTGCAAATGTAAATAGCCAACATAGGTTACCAGCACTGGTTCAACATTGGGCCGATATAAATAAAACATGGTTTGCCGTGGTAAAAGTGACACTTGGCCCAGTAATGTTCCGTCACTGGGCCAGACTTTGACTGATCCTCGTGAAACATGGTTCTCCGTACTGAGAGTGAGACTTAGCGGAATAAAGTGCCGATGCTGGGCCAACCATCATTGGGGCGATTAAAATGTTGAGATTGGCCCAATATCGTTAGCCGAATTTTGGCTGCCAAAATTGATCCAACACTGGGCCGTGTATTCAGCTCCGGCAATTCGCACTTGGGTGGTTTTTTAGGTTCTAAAAGTGAGGCTTGGCGCAATAAAGTGCTGATACTATGGTCCAAGCATCGATGGAGGATCGGCAAATATGTAGAGCCAATATAGGCTGCCAGCACTATCTCGACATTGAGCTGATTTGAATAAAACATGGTTTGCCACGGTAACAGTGGCACTTGACCCAGTACTGTGCCGTCACTGGGACAGACTGGCTGATCCTCGTGAAACATTGTTCCACGTACTAAAAGTGAGATTTGGCGCAATAAAGTGCAGATATTAAGCCAAGCATCGGTGCAGCAACGGCAAATATAATGCACCTGAAGTTCCAATCGTTCAAATGAACGACATATATGTACCTATTTCTATTTTACCCATAAATATTATTCCAACTGCAATTTAAAATATGCATGATAATTTTATTTCAATAATAAATTATTTCCAATTTAAATTAACAAAAATTTGAGCACTTTTTCGGGTTCTTAAAGTTAGCAGTTAAAAAGTGCCTTCATTTGAACGTTCAGAACTTCTGGCACATTCAAATATAAATAGCCAATATAGGCTGTCATCACTGGCTCAACACTGGGCAGATTATAATGCCGAGATTGGCCAAATATCTTTAGCTGACCTTTGGCTGCTGAAATTGGACCAACCCTGGGCCGTGTATTCGGCTCCGGCAAATCGCACTTGGGAAGCTGCAACTTCAAAGGAGGGTCTAAATTTCGACTCGGGTGAGCGCGTAGCTCGAGGTAAATTCATAATTGAGCGCGAAGCGCGAGAACCAACAATCGCGCGCCATAGGCGCGCTTAACCTTGTAAGCGAAGCGAGCTGCACGCGATCCAAATCTGCCGAAACGCTTGGTGCCAGATTCGAACGAGAAGTCAGTAGCAACAGATTCTTGATACATTTTCCCATGTATTTTTTATTCCACCAAATAAAATATATTTTTATAAAACCTTATAGTAACAAAGGTATCGGTTAAGTTAAGTGAACTTAGCCACTATTTCCATTTTACCAGAAATTGAAGAATCCTATCAAAATTTGAATTAAGTAATATTTAGTGGAATTAAAGAATAGATTAACTTAATTGATAAAAATTATTTATAACGAATTTTTTCAAACAATTAATTTAATTTGACATATTTCGTAAATTAGTCATTTAAATCAAATTAATTGATCAAGAAACATCTGCGATACTAAAAATCTAACAAGTATAGCTATCTGAATTTGTGAAATTAACGTTGGCTGAGTAATTTGGGAAAAATTATTCATGATAGGGGTAATTCACAAAATAAGTGATACGTTTAGCGGGGATGGAGGTCTGCAGAAGTATAATTCTCCATGTAAGGATCAATGGAAAAAGTATCACGCAGATGGGTGGGGTCAGAACTTCCAGAAAAATGTATCACCTATATTGTGAATGGCCTGATAATAATATATTATGCACCAAGGAGAGAAGAAAGCCTACAGAAAATATGTAATGGCCATTATAGATATATGACGTCGAACAATAAAAAAAAAGTTCTAGTTAAGTTGCTAGACGTGTCTGGTTAAAAAAATTCTAGTTTATTGGCGGTTTGTCGTAAATCTCATATTCTCGAACAATCGCGATTTGTTATTAGAAAAAACTGCATAAAAAATATGCTACTTTTGCGTCGAGTGTTGTATCTATCGGAATTGATTGAATACATATATTTACATATAGATTATATAGAGACGAAATTTTAGCTAAGCGGAACATAATTGTTGCACTTTATTGTCGAAAACTTTTGCTAGATTATTTTCTTTGGGAAAATGTAAGATGTGGTTCATGCAATTTCAGAAGAAGCTAGGAAGGCTTCATGAAGCTAGAAGCGTATTGAAATTCAATAGTCGAAAATCGATGTCTACCAGAATATCTGATTATTTTGACCAGAACGTTGTATTCATAAGCTACCAGAAAACTGTCTAGTCAAATTTTCTGGTTACATTTTCCTTGAATCCTAGTTTGTTCAGAAAGTTCATCAAGTGTGCTATTCGAGACCATTTAATATTTTCGTATTTAATTTGAAGTCAGTGTTTATTTGACGATTCAGGTATTTTAGTTCCATTCTTTAAATCTGTATTTTCTTTGATTTCGGTTTTTGTTGGGTGACGAGTCGGAGGACGTATTACTTCCGGTTGTGTCAGGATCAATCATTCGGTAAACGATTATGGTCGTAGCTTCCGGAGGTTACATCTGCCCTCATGTTTCAAAACAACCAAAATCTTTTTTGGTACAAGGTGCGACATGTGATCAACCGGACCGGTATTATTAACCCTTCCTTGTCCTATGCCAGTCCATATGACCACGTCTCACGACTGCACTGAGAGACTTTTTGTTAGAATAAATGATAAAAATGAATGAGAATTTAATATAATATCATTTAAAAACAGGGAAAACAGGGTTTGCGTATCAGAAATTAATATAGCTGTTTTCAGTCGTCAAAACTAATATTTTTGTTTGAACAAAGGGAAAGGATGTTGCATTAACTCTTATAAAACTAACGAGAATTTAAAATTCACTATATCAAAATTAACAATTGAAGTCAAAACGATAATCATACATTTATTTGAAAGAGCAAAAATATCGTTTTAAGTTGTCATACAAAGCATATGAGAATCTCAAACGACTATATGAAAAATAACTCACTCCACCAAAAGATTTAGCCTTCAGAAGGAGGAACTAAATACACAAATTAAATACAACTAAATACATAAACACGCATACAATTATTATTTTTATTATTATACAATTAATTTTTTCACTAGAAACATAATCGCACGTCTAATTGCTATATGGAAAATCGGAACGGCTGCGGCGAGATTCGAACCTAACTTACCTAAAGCACTAACGCATTCTCTGACAACTAAACCCCACGGCTAAGTTACATTATGGAATATTTGGGAGAAATCTCGGCTAAGCCGCGTCGCTTGAAAACTCAGGGCATTATGTTTTTCAATGATTAAATTGATTTTTTGTAAAATACATTTTTTAATGGAACTGATAATATTCTTGTACGAATAACATTCTCTAATTTTGCATTTAGTATAAATTTCGTGATAAAGAATTCCTAAGGTTTTAAATATAATATTAAATGAATTACTTTAAAATAGAAAGAGTGAACTTCTATTTTAAACATTGTGAATCATAATCTTTTGGCTCGATCGGAAAATGTCGGAAACAATCGAGGTGCATTTTTAAACGAAACTTTATAAAAAATTAAGAATAATGATTTCATAGTTTGCTATGCGTCTCAGATTTCGGTCAACTTCATATTAACAATATCAATTTCTAAAATACTTTTTTTCATAGTGTTAATTCTTGAAATGGAGATTCATAATATTTCGTATTAAGAATACTACTCTTTCGTCTTCGTGTTTTAAATACTCGTATGATAATTTTAAACTTCGGTACTGAATTACGAATAAATATAATAAAACCTCGGTTTTCCCTATTTTAAAACGATATTATACTAAAGTCTAATTAATTTATTTCATTAATTCTAACGAAAGGTCTCTCAGTGTGTAGAGATGGGGAGTAGGTATATACAACGTAGTGTCTATACGTAAGGATTCTCCCATTCCCTATGCCAGACCCATACGTTTAGACTTGACCACGTAATAAACTTAGATAAACGTAGGACTTTTCGGTTGTTTAGACTGGACCGATATACGAGGGTGGATTGATAAGTTTCCGGCCTGACCAAGAAAAACAACGTTTTTAAGAATTTTTTTTTTATTTCTCAACCAAGCCATTTTTTGAGGTTAGGAAACAGAAAATAGTCACTCGGGGCTAGGTCTGGAGAGTAGGGAGGGTGCGGCATCAATTCAAACTTCAGATCGTTGAT
>NC_046660.1:89873633-89875030 GCF_010883055.1 Belonocnema kinseyi
AGCTATCTAAGGATGGTACTATAGAACGCCACCTCAAGGTAGGCCTAGTGGCGCCATCTCTTGGTCAGGCCGGAAACTTATCAATCCACCCTCGTATAATGGCCATTACATGCCTATGAGCTAAAAAGGGGAACTTCAGGTTCATTCCACAAACATGAGAAACGGCTATTTTCATCCATGTGTTATATAAAATGTATAAAGCAACTTTTATAAAGTGGACTACAGAAATTTTTAAATCAATTTTAAAAAGCCATTTCAGACATTATAAAGCATGTGGGGTTTAATGTTATAAGAAAAATTATTTTAATACAAAATTGTTCGGTATAGGAAATTGATGATATAATTGAATAATTAATCCCGACAAGCTGTATAACGTCTAATATGGCTTTTTAAAATTGATTAAAAAATTACTGGAGGGCACTTCATAATACAAAAGTTTCTCTGTATATATTTTATTATAATTTTTTTAATGATTTTACAAATATGATACTGTTAAGACATTAATAAGAGATACATTGATGAAAGAAGATACTAAAATAAAATAGTGTACACTATTTACATATTCACCCATATAAAACCAAAATGAGAATACAATGAAACAGCCAAAGCTGGCCAGTGACGCCAGAAAATGAACGAGGACTTTACAAGGATTGAAAAGTCAGACATGTATGTCTCTTCGATGAGCAATGATAAAACCGTGCTCGGATTTTTGATTCCGAGTGTTGAATTTCGAAAAGTCTTTTTGATTTATTTGACCCGATTTCACATCTTACATATTTAATTTTTCATATTTGCGTTCTTAAGGTCCGAACCTTTCCAATTTTGCTTTACACTCAAACTGAGAACCTCTCCACTTTTATATAGGTACACTTCGAATTTTAAATTAGACTCTGGGTTTGTAATTGCTGTTGTAGGGAATTGGAAATTTCTCTGAATCGAAGTTTCTAATTCAGAAACGTTAAAGGGGCATGCTCAATGTATGAAACCAATGTGTTCTTTTATTAAAATTCTTAACAGATATTCTGGTATATTTTATTTTTTTAATTTTGATGGTGCTGAAATTCTTATGTATTTTTTTTTAAATTTAAAAGTTCTTAGTTCAGTGCAGAGAAGCGGCGCCTAATATGCCGAACCAAAATATATCGCTCAGTTTAAAGAATAATGTAGGCGCTTTTGTTATAAAGAAATGTAGAGCATGTAGATTAATATCTTAGGTTTACTCTCTATATAGTCAAAACTGTATTGCAATTAATTAAAAACGTTCATTTTAGATTTACCTAAAAAGTGCACCTGATTCAAGTTACCTGCCATGTTCCCTAATGTGCCGCAGTGCTTTTATGTTGGATTACTCTTGAATCAATTGAAAAGAAAAATAATAATTGGAAAAATTTGTTATG
>NC_046660.1:89875040-89900346 GCF_010883055.1 Belonocnema kinseyi
AAAAAAACTGTACCTAATTTAAGCACGACCCCTTACCAAATTTAAGATACTATTGCACTATCAAAAAAATATTTGACTTAGGATGTTATGATGTTGAAAAAATTTTCTTAATAATTTTATATCTATCTCACTGTACACAAATTTAAGTAGGTATCGTACGCCAATGAGACACTCGTTCATAGTGTATGATTAAACACATTTTCTGCCGATTTATCTTTTACCTAGGATTAAAGTACTAGAAAGTTTTCACAAGACTTCGAATATTTAAATCAGGAATAACAAATGTATAAGTTCGCTTCAAAATACTTTATTTTTTATTGCTTTTGTCCCGCTTTAATTATATTTACAAAATGTAAAAAAATGGCTTGACTAAACCTTTTAGGTGAAGCCTGAAATAATTACTTTGAATGTTATAATTTTTTTCTTTAATCATTGTATAATGCATGAATATATATTCCGTATTTCGTTAAACAGAATTTTTGGTGTAACCAAATGCAGGCATTTAGATGGTCACAACGTGTAACAGGTCTCAAATGTTCTTAGTCCAATTTCGATTCTACATACGTACTGCAAATTCTCTTTAAAAGCGGCTGATTATAAGTCAGTGGAAAGGGCTCAGTGGAAACGACTCGCGCGATAATAACTTGATTCGTAAGTAATTAGGCAGGAAGTTTATTTAATTGACTTTTGATTGGACCTAGACCAATCGATGCGCAGGCTCTCTGGTGTAGATATAATAAACTATTATCTCGACAATTGGGATTATCCTCATTTTAAAAAATTTCAAAAATTTACTGTCTTTAATACCTATTCTTCATTTTAATGATATAGTAATTAGAATTATTTCCCTTTGTTCTGCAGAATGAGAATTTCTTTTCAATTTCGTATCTGGTAAACCGATACAAACAACTTAATATTACAGTAATAAATATGCCCGTAATTTTGGAGAATCATACAGAATTATATTATACAGTAATGCAAGATGATGAATTTTAAATGTAGATGAATTTCATTTTTGCATTAAATTAAGTAAGTCATTTAATTTCAATCAGAAATGGAACTTAAGTGCAGTGTATCCTATCCGATATACGAATAATATGATGATTAACTGACAGGTATGTTGAGTTTAGGATGATTTTCATTCGCGCGCTCTGAAATTCAATTTGTGCTGGCAGAAAGGCTTGCGCGAAATGCGATGCGGCGATAAGCAAACACTTTGACGGGTTTCGGCGATTTTAGAACAGGTGCCAAGAGAGCAGCTGAGAGTAGCCAATATGGTGTCGATAGCGCTGGCTGGATAGTATCGATCAACACTGAGCTTATGGTATACTCGTTTCGTCAACGTTTACTATTTTGATATATGTACTCATATCTATAACGGATTTTGATTATGAATAGAATAATCGTTCATATGTCATAAAAAAATATATAAAAAAGGATTGAAGATTTACATTCTGTACCTAGTATTTCAACAATCAGCTGACTTAAATTAACCTATAAGTTTCATTACACATGCACGCGTTGACGGAAAGTCCACAATCTTTCTTAATGGCATGTGATACTTAGAAAATTGTCGATTTTACCAGTTGTAGGTTCCCCCGGCTTGCTTTTTAGAATAAAAAAATATTTTGTCTTAAAAATTTGGGAAATGATAGCGAACATGCTAACGGACGTCCCCACACACTTTTTTGTAGGTTAATTAAAAAAATTTTAATTTAGCAAAATGTGATTAATTTGCATAGCGCTTAGGAAATAGTATCATTTTTTTCAGATTCCCCCGGCTTTTTTCCTAGGATAAGAAATATTTTGCCTTCAAAATCTGAGAAATGATAGCGAACATGCGAACGGACGTCCCCACACACTTTTTTTTGTGTTTTTTTTATAAAAAAATTTATGATATTGCTAGCAACGTGCGTGTATATTTCGAAGTTATGTGTGTTACAATTCACCCGAGCATTACTTCCAAAACTACACAATATTTGTGGCTGAAAACTTTGGACTTACAAATAATCATAGTAACTAATCTCCTGGAACTAACCTTGTTTGCAGGCAATCAAAAAAGTTTATTCAATCAATAATTTCCAGATTATCGGAAAGGCAGAGATGAAAAACGACGTAAACTTAAAATAATGCATATGCATAACATTTTTATTTAGCACAATATATTTTTTTTGTTATTATCCCGGAAAAAAGAGTCCGGGAACGTCCGTTATGACATTTTATAGCATCTCCGAATTCATTTTTTTTTAAATTTTCATTTTTGTGGAAAAAAATCCGGGGAAACTGTAAGTATCACATGCCCTTAAATTAACCTATAAAGTACATTTTACGTACGTAAAGCAGTTGACTTTCAACTAAGCGCGTTACTTAAAGTCATGTTACAATCATCAATTCACTTTCAACTGGCGAATGATCCTTTTGGTTACATCTGATAGTCAACCGCCTTTCTCTACTAAAATTCAGATTCTTGTATTACTGTGTATGTTAAAGATGACTACATGCCCTTAAAGAAGTTATAAGTAAAACATGTCAATGACCATTAGTAAGTTCTCCTTTATTTCTTTCAAACCCCTGCAGAAATTCCGATATGGATCTGATCGGGGCCAGATCAGGCAGAATTTGGCCAAAATCGGGTTATTTAGATGGGACCAGGCTCGAAATGAATCGCGATACCCTATCAAAGCTCAAGCGCAGTTTCCAGAGATAACTCGGTCTGGTCCTGATCGGGCCCATTTTAATCTATTTTTATTATTCCTAATTAAAAGGTACTCTTAAATAAAATAATATTAAAATCGTATACATCACCTCCTAAACTAAAATTAGACTAAATTTAGACTAAATACTAAATTTAGACTATTAGACTAAAAAACTAAAATTAGTATAAAAATTAGATCATTAAACAGAGCACGATATGAAAACATTGGAGTATGCCCGTGTAATAATACTTCGACTTGAATTCGACTTGGTTATTTCTTGAGTTCGTCTCCAAGACATCGATGTCTGGTTGTGTCTCAAAACTGAGTCGAGACATAGACCTTCGTCTTACTTTTATGGTCACGGCAGGTAATATGGCGTTTAATTCTCTCAAGTCGAGCTTTGTCTTGGCTAAGACGCCGTTTACTTGACTCAAGACGAGCCTTGTCTTGGCGGAGATTATCGAACCTTTATTTGCTAATAAATGAAATTAAAATCGATTAATGAAAATTTTGTAATGATTAAATTAGTTATTTTTAATTAAAAAATTCAGAATCGGTGGGTCTCAACGAGTATAATCCTTAAAAATTTTCTTAAAAAAATAAAAATTGTAACTTTCTAGAAGGATCTCTTAAGTCGTTAGAAATACGTAAAAACAAACAACATTTTCGGTAACATCGTCAAACAAGTATAATACAAATAGCAATCCGTAAACAAGTTGATTTAATATATATATTGTATAAAAATATATAATATTGTTTAACCATTAACAAACATTAGCTTTTATGACTGTTAGAATTACCCTTTTTGTTAGGACAGGTATACGCTCGAAGTTATAAACCGCACGTCTCCAAGACATAAATTGAAGTCTGGCTCCGTTTCAAAACTGAGACATGCTCAAGTCGAACTTTTTGACTGCAGCATCTCTTGATTGGGGGCAATTCAAGTCGAACTCAAGTTGAAGCATTTTTATTCTCGTAAGATTAGAAACAAACTATTGGTTAAAAAAACTTTTTTTGGAGCAAACGGAAAAAGTTGAAAGACGCAATATAACAGCCATCATTTGTGTATGATAAACTATTTTAGTATTTCGCAATATATTTTTGGTTTCAATTTCTAAATTGCAGTTGCTTTTAATTTCTATATTGAAATTAAATGTAGAAAGTTATTTTCAAGTAAGTGGATCATAATATTTCACTGGATCTTTAAGTTATTTTTACAAAAGCGACTACGCCACAATAAGAAGGTTGTATTCACATATCGATTATATCAAATCACCTAAAAATACGTAAAAATAAATATGTTTATGACATCATTGTTGATCTAATTTGATCATTTCGAGGTTAGGTTTCATCTTAACATTGTTGATTAATTTACTTATCATAGTCTTCAATACGTAACTCAGGAATATTTTAAAGAATACGATACCTACGCACTCGTCTTTTTCTCGCTTTTGGAATTTTTTCCACTTATTTTGTCACTTTTTCAATTATTAATTGGAGTATTTTTGACGTTTGACTTTTTTTTACTTTACATTAAAACTTGGGTGATTTGGAATCAACCCACTTTAGGCGCCGAAACTAATGGGGCGCCATCTACTGTCTAGATTGGCTGTAACATCCAGAAAATTGTGTGCCCGATGTAGCCCAAGTCGGAAATAAAGCAAATATTTGGCAATTTCTGTCCGGAAATATTTGTTCATGAATAGATTGTGTCAAACTTAGAATGTAATTAAAACAAATAATATGCCTTTTCTACATCTATATTTTTTATGACGAAAGTCCTACAAAGTACGAAAATCAAAGTCAAATATTTTTAGACAATTCTAGACGTAAACATTTATATAGAATATTCACATTTCTATTTAAAAAGTGTTCGAAGATATTGCAAGAAAATTAAAACTTAAAATAGTGTATATTAAATAATGAATGATTAAAAATGTTGTTTTTTTTGCTTATAGTTGGTGTCAAATTTAGAATTTAAAAGATCATTATAATCATCAAGGATACGTCATCCTTTAGAAATATAAAATTTGCCTACCCTATCGACGGAAATCACCTACACGTCTGTTTTTTTTTGGGTGATGCTAAAGTCCTTTAATTTCTTGGGCCCATTTTAAAGGTACATCTTCATAGTAATTTTCTAAATTGTTTAGATTTTTTTAGCCATTTTTCACCAGGATTGAACCTAGCACATTCAGTCTCTTTTTTATACAATTTTTTTATTTTTTAAGTTATCAATCTGTCATAGAAAAAAGTCAGTATTAAAACATTTTCATTTTTGCAACTTTTAATTTCAGAAACAACAAGTAGGTGATCAAACGGTGAAGAAAATCCGTGAAAGCATACGGATTACTAGACAGATTGAAGCTGAAATAGATTACACCAACCATGTTTTCACTTTCAATTATAGTTCTTAACTTGCTATTTATAAAAAATATATTATTATCAATAATGGTTGTACTTATAGGGAGTTTTGGCATACAAATTTAAAAAAAAAAACAAATTCACTGAGTGAACTTCTATCAATTAAGTAGCGATGCTATTTGAAATTGTAGACCTCCTCCCCCCTATTATAAAGATTCGTAAGATTTTGTAACCCCCTCCCCTTTTTTACGTAAGATTCTATATATTTTACTCAATATATCTAAAAAATCTCAATTATTTTCATTGTAAACAAGATAACAAAATTTTTTGAGGGATTACAGATCAAAATGCACAAATGAATAAATAATTTAAGTAGATCTTAAGAAATTTTAAAATGTTCCAAAATGGCTAATAGCATTTTAAAGGAATTCAAGAGATTCCGAAGTATTTTCAAGAATTTTAACATTTTTTAAGGATTTCAGGGGATTTCAGTAGGATTTCGAAGTTTCACAGGGATTTTTATAAGATTTCAAGTAATCGATTTAAAGGAAATTCCAAAGTACATTCGAGGATTTTAGAGGATTTCGGAGATTGCAATGAATTCAAAGATTTCAAGAGACATCAAGGAAAAAATTCATGGAATTTTAAGGACTTAAACTGATTTAAGAGATATTAAGGGATTTTTATCTGTTTCTAAAGATTTCAAGCGCTTTCAAGGATTTCAAAAAATTGCGCAGAATCTTAAAGAATCTCAGAGCTTAATTTTTTGAAAAGGATTTCAAGATATTGTGTAAGATATTCATGAAATTTACAGGATTTTAAGAATTATTTACACCATTTAACAAATTTTAAGGACTTACAAAATTTAAAAAACAATTTCCGGGATTTTAACGGATTGCAAAGATTTCCAGAGCTTCGATAGATTTCATGAAAGTTATACACTAGATTCAAGAATTTTTAACTCCTCGACTCACAGAAAAATGAGGGTACAAAATGTTGCAGGTAATTGGTCAAGTAGGTTAAACGCGAGGTGGCTACTTCAAACAGAGGTAAATTTTTCATGGTGAGAGTTTTCCTCAGCTTGAATTATCAGCTGACTACAACCCTGCTTGAACGACTACCTACAACATTTCGTACCCCCAGTTTTTTCTGCGCACAAACTTTATTGGGCCACGTAATAGAAAATATTCTCTCTAAATCTGAATTAGTGACATTTCACTAAATAGTGGTTTTGAGAGGTAAAGTATCTACTATTAAATAGTGGAAAATCACTAATTAAGTAGTCAAAATCAATCATGACGTCTTGATCCTCTTTTAGAGCTCCGGCTAACTCTTTCGCAGTTACGCTGTCGTACTCCTAAAATTCATTGGACATTTCGGCGTCGATAACGCATATACCTTAGGGTAACCAATACCTAATAATAAATTCATTTAAAATCATCAATAACAATACACCACGACACTTGAAATTGTCATCCATATTTAAATAAAATATATGCTGGAATCAACCAATAACCCCAACAGTAAACTATATTACAAGACAAGTTATAGAAGAAAAATATAATGCATATTTAAAAATTAAATTAATTTATGTTGATGCTGTACTTACTAAAGAAAAATCTCAAATCAGCTTTTCATTTATTTCTATAGAAATAAATGGAAAACTGAATTTCAGAACCTAAAAACGAACACAGCGCTCATTTTCTGTAGCAAATGTTTTCGTCTCGATATACATATCGCAACATAATGAGGACACTATTAACTGGCAAACAACATGAAAGTATAATAAACTGAAAAATATTACTAACCTGTGTTTTAAATTTTTTTACGCTCGTAGAAAGAAAAATGATACAAGCTGACAAATGTAAACGATGAAAACAATGCAAACGAGACGTGAGTGCGGGTTGGCGCGAGTCCACCATTAGCCGTGATCGCGGCTTGGATCTCGATTTCACTAATTAAATAGTGAATCAAACCACTGAATTATAGTGAAATAAAATACACTAATTGGAAATAGTGAAATTATCACTATTTTACAGTAGAAGACCACTAATTCTAGAGTGAAAAGCCAAAACATCACTATTTCGACAGTGAATCATTCAATCACTAATTCAATTAGTGAAATTTTCACTATTTCAAGTTCAGAGAGTTCTATAATAAGAAATAAGCAAATAATAATACTATGTATATAACAGAGTAAAAAGTATTTTCGACAGCTGAAACACGTTACAATTAACATATTTATTAAAAATTATGAAGAAGAAACTTACGTAAGAAATGCTCTGAAACCCCGTTCTAGAAAAAAAAAACCCCTCATCTGATTAATAGACGCTCCCCATCGTAAGCTCGAGAGTAGATTTTAGAAACGAAAAATAATTTTAGTTTCTGACAAATCTTTTAGTCTAAGAGTCTGTCTTTGACAATTTTTGATTAAAACATTGAAATATGGTAGTAACGGAATCATTTTCTACTGACAATATTCTTTTGGCCTCAGGCATTCATTTCGTACAGATGCGTCGTGCTTTCAGCTGTGCCAAACTATAGCACATATTTCTCTCTTTTTCTCCCTCGTTCTCTTATTCTGTCATCCACTCGTCCATGCTCCTCTCTGTTTCGAGTGCACGTTTATTGCAGCAGACTCAGGAAGTACTAGTAGAGAGCTTCGCAAATATTTCAGTAAAAACGTACAGACCGTATGCTACTAACAACTCATTTGAAAACTCGGTTAATAAAATGTATGCCCTTGCTGAGAAACTCTTAAAACTCTTGATTGGAGCTCTGTAAGGCACAAATTTCTCGGTAACTTATAATTTTTTCCAATTTTCAATTTATTTTCAATTTTACATCTTTTGTGAGAGTCCGTAAGTTTTGCCCTTCCCCCTTTATTTTCCATAAATTTCACCGTCTTAATTTTGTTTGTCAATTTATTTACGGGGCATCCAAAAACAGCACAGAAAAAACGAAAGGTAAAGTTGACATCGATTCCAGGTGAAAGATTCACCGAAACAAAAATTAACCTTGTCGGGTAAACTTTACATTAATCGAAGATAATTTCCGATTTTTAACCCTACCATGATAATCTTTCGCCTTATAATTGCTCCATTTTTATCCGAGATGTAGCGAGAATTGCGACGCCAGCGCCATCTATCGTCGCTTAGATTCATTAAATTGGAGAGAACTGGGGATTCCCACCTGTCAGTTGCTTTTTTGTGCTTTTTGCTAAATGGTGTTAAATAAGTTTTAATGCATCTACAATAGTCTAATTTATTTTGTAGGAGATATATCAGTAAGACCAATTGTTGTTTCGTGTTTTCTGTTGCTGATTCTACATGTTTTAATTTTTAACTGTTACATGTCTTACCTATAACAATTTTAACTTTTTTTCTGTGAAAACTTTAACAGCGGAAAATTTTACATGCAAAAAAATTTAACTTCAGTTTTTTCTGTGAGTGTAAGCCGATTTCAATGGAGAGGTGTTCGGTTATATCTTATTGTTTCTTAAGAATTAATAAAGCAGTTCAAGTTTCAACCAAGTAGTTGAATTTTCCATCCGATTAAGATAAATTTTAAACAAAAATGTAATTGTTGATATTTTAACTAAGCAAAAATCTTGATTTAAAATCAAACACTGGTAAATTCAATAAAACAGGCATTTTCAACAAAATAGTTAAATCTTCGTCCAAAAAACATTTATTTTCAATCCAGTAGTTGAAATTACAACCAAAAATATGAAATTTCATTAAAAATGTTAAATTTCCAGGCCAAAAAGAGAAAATTTCTGCAAAAAAGTTGAACTTTTAACCAAATTATTGAATAATCAACCCAAGAAAATTAATAAAAATGAATATTATTTTTCCACTAAAAAGGACCAAATAGTATAATTTTCTACAACATTTTTGAATTTTCAAGCCATAAGAATACGAATATTCTACAAATCATTTGAATTATCAACAAAATCAATTTTAAATGAAGAAACAAATTTTCAACAAAGTAGTTCAATTTTCAACTAAGAGGATTAATTTAATTCTACAAAAGTCGACTTTTTTTACGAAACACATTAATATTCAACCAAATAGTTAAATTTTTAGCTAAACATGATTATTTTTTAAGCAACAATCAAATATTAAAATTTTTAGTTAAAAAAATTAATTTTTAACTAGGATAAAAACGAATTATCAACGAAAATACAAATTTTCTACAAAAAAGACAAACATTCAAAACAAAAAATTTCTCAATAAAATGGTTAAATTTTTAAGAAAAAAAAATTAGTTTTGAACACAACATTTTAAATATCAACCAAAAAGGTTCACTGTAAAACCTTTGATAAATATAAAGAAAATTCAATAATGTATAGTCTAAAAAGTAATAGCTTAATTAATTATTGAATTTAACTGTTGATACTATTAAAATATTAGGTTAGAAAACTGGAAATTTTGCTTTGCAAATGAAGTTTCGGTCTGCGCAACATTTTTGGCCCTAAAGAAATTATAAAATTTTACATTCCTTAAACTAAATACTTTTTGTTATTAACACATTTTAATTCCCAAGTTTGTAAAATCTTAGTAAGACTTTTTAGGAGTGTTCGGAGCAGGTCTCCGGGCATTTTACATGTTGGTAGTGTCAGTTCAAAATGTAGGAAAAATAACTTACGTATTTAATTAGTATTAGCAATACTGTGACGATCATAAAATAATAAAGTGACATAAATTATAGCAAGACAGAAGAGAACAATCTTTGACCTATTTCCCACCTAAAGTACTTTATACGTGATTTATGCACGGTTCGTATATTGAAATTGAAGTTTTATATTTTCATATCGCCACTATCTCTATTTTTTAATTTTATTCCAACTTTTACCATTTACATTGTTAATAATGCGAGGAAGGGAATAAAATTATGAGATTTAACGAAAACGGATAGAGTATCTTAGGACGTTTCATCTGAGCAGACTTTTGATCATAGTTTCACATAAAGTGAGTATCTCTGATTTTCTTAAAGAAGCAATTCTTCTAACTTTCTACCAAACATCAAGAGAAAACTCAGAGAAAAGATCTATCTTTTCTAACTAGTTTTCCAACTTCTTTTTTCTTTCCTTTCCGCAACTACTTTCCACAGGTAGTTTATTGTTCTCTTCCCTTCTAGGAAACCATACTTGTGCCTTTTTGGATTAAAGTTATACAATTTTTCTTCCATAGAAATCGAGATTTTCATGAAAGCAAGACCAGATTTTGTAGGAAATCAGCGAACGTTCATTAGCTTATTGTGCCGAGTTATTTGATGTAATTTCCTAATCAGAGTTGCTCGTATGGAATATGTATGTTGTGTTAAAAGAAAGTGAAGTTTAAAAAATTCAATTAATTTGGGAGGAAATTAAAAACTGTACTCATGAAATTATTCGCGTATTGAGGGACAATTGACTTAATTGAACCATATACTCATATATTTTAAAAATAATATTTGGTGTAGGTACAGAAGTTTGAATAACCGTCGAAATCCATTTTGCCTTAATCTTATCAGGATCTCGACTTGGCTAAGTAATGCAACCTACATAAATTCTAGGGAACTTTATGGGCTGTATGTACATAAGAAGATAATTATAATGACTTTAAATATGTGAACAGCTTCTCGACAGTCAAGTATGCCATATTCATATACAGTGCGAATTAAATGGTAGGCATATCTTTTTACACATAAAAGAACGCCCTTTGGAAATGATTAATGAGTGAAAGGAAGACGACATTTCAAATGATTAAGTTTTATCTCGAAACGTAAGTAAATGGAAAAGTTCTATTTCGGACAGGGCGCGAATACGCTTTATGGTGTCATGCAAAAATTTACAAGCTTCCAGTTTTTGCTATCAAAATAAAATATTGTCATTCGAACTTCTGAATATTTCAATATGTATATAGCAAGATAAAACTATGTCATTTATTTCGACATTTCCATATATATATATATATATATATAACAAGTTTGTGTTATCATTTACTAATGAAGAAGAGAATATTATTTTACAAATAGTTATGAATACCGAGCGATCGATCCGAGAATCCGACGAGAGGAAGAAAAGGGTCAAAACGTCATATCATTAACATTCACAATATGCATTAGTATTGGAACAAAAGTATTTTTATTGTCGTACTTTAATAATTGAAAAATTGCGCATTCTATTAAAATAAAAATTATTATTAAACATTGTATTGCAATTTGCGTCGTTTCTCCATAAATTTAATTTGTTTATATTCAATTCAGATGTAATTTAAATGAAAATGTTGTTAAATAAAATTTTATTGTATCTTGAGTCCTTTTTCCAAAAAGTTAATTTTTTTACTTTTAATATATTTTTATAATTAGAGTTTATAACAAGCTTATATATATTTTTGGGTTAAGCAAGTTTTGTCTTTTAATATTATTTGTCTCTCGTGTCGCTTTTCCAAAAATTTATTTTTGAAATTTTTAATCTTATTTTTTACGCTTAAAAGAAAATCTACTCGTCCTACCTAAAAATAATTAATAACAAGTTTATAGATCCTTTTTGACTGAACAACTTCAGTCTGTTAATTTTAGTTCGTACCTTGTTTCGTTTTTCAAAGAATTTAATTTTTTAATTTTGAATGTTATTTTTTACGATTAAAACAAAAACTACATTTCCTATAAAAAATTATTCATGATAAATTTGAATGAGTTTTCGCTATTTTTTGGAAGAGCAACTTTTTTCTATTTATTTTTTTAATACCTTGTGTCGTTTGTCCAAAGCTTTCATTTGTTATATTTAATATTGTTTTTTATGACTAGAAACAAAAACTACGCATCCTATCGAAAAATGTATAATAAAAAAATTGCAGAACTTTTCAAGGCGCGCAATTTTAGTTCAAACTTTTTTTTTCGTATCTTGCATAGTTTGACCGCAAAATGGAATTTTTTATTTTTTATTATACTTGTATAACCAAGATTTGAATTTTTTAATTTTCGACCAAATTAACAAATTTTTCATTTATTTATTTATTTACATTCGCTTTTCCCGCGGTCTGGTTAGGACCATTAGTGGGAGACATGAAAATTGGTAATTGGACTTTTAATTCTTATAACATAGTGAAAACGCAGATTGACTTAACAATGGTATCGTTATATGTAGGTCTAGGACTAGATTTAGAACTAAAAAAGAAGCACAGTTCAAGAAAATAAAAATTAATAGAGATCACGTTCGATAAGAGAAATTAAAATAATCTATAGTTCAATAACAAACAATGGTTTCATAAAATTCATTCCGTTTTGGATTTTATAGCAAGGATATAAATTAAGAGGTCGTCCTTAAAATAAGATAATCTTGTCGGGCTTTCCAAAATAAACGTTTTTCTTGTCTTGAATTTTTTTCATATCATACGTTTTATGGCTTAAAATGTTCATTTTGTTTGTTTTTTTTATTTTGAAAATGCTATAACTCTGATAATTTTCCTTTTATTGAAACAAGTCGAATGGGTAAATTGTTCCAGTTTCCGAGTTCTATAAATAGCCATACATGCAATTTTTAAATCTTGAAAAAAATGTCTCAAATATTTTGAAAATGCGCTTACTTTTTGAATTTTCATCCAAAATAGCTGGTTTACGAACTCGTTCTTCTTTTATACCTTAAAAAAGTGTGCTAAAGCAGAATCCAATCTGATCAATCTTTTGAAAGTTATCATGCCTACAGAATACAGACTGCAGACAGACACCTTCATAAAAATCGTTTTTTTTGGCTCAGGGGGTCTCAAAACGTGGAGTTTTTATGAAACCCGGCAAAGTGAAATTTTACATAAAACCAATGCCTTCTGATTAGGACGAAAATGTAAAAAAAAGTTACAGTAAACTTTATGCGAAATATTTCTAACCTGATATTATTGCATTTGAATTCATACAATTAAACCTTTTCGGCTGATTCAAGGTTGGGAACCAAGTTTTTCATGAAAGTCAATATTCGAAGTTCCTTGTGTCGCTCAATAAGAATTTTAGGTTAAGATTTAACAAATTATAAAAGTAGTGATTTGAATATGACGCACTATTTTAAAACATTATTTAAAATTGTAGATCATTATGAAATTACTGCTTTATTGATCAAATAAATATTAAAAATTAATATTAAGTTTTTATATAATTAATACATGTCAAACAAAGTATTTTAGTAATTTTACTGTCTTCATTTGATTTTGCTGGACACAGTTTGCATCGTGCAATCTTGCACTCATTTTCTCGAAAATATTTGAAAGATTCCTCAAAAGGTTTTACATTATGTCGCCTCCTTCCGGTTTGGTAATTTGTCTTTTCTGCGATTTTTTCTGGCTAACTAATAGGTTTACAGTGTCTAAGTTGCTTTTTCACTATATTCTATTACACCATTGAGTGATCGTAAAGTAGGTATATTAGAATGACCGAAAATTCGACATATGAGATAATATCATAAATATTTTAAAATATGATAAAAAAATAGTCTTTTGATAAATTAACAAAATATAAATTAAAAATCCTGATAACAAATGGCATAGTTTTATATAGGGTGTGCCGTGAGAACTGTAGTTAATTTTGTGTGGGGGGTTGCACAAAAAAATAAGAAAAAGTCCCCAAAATTTTTTTGGTCCGAAGCTTATTCTGGGCAAAACAGAGGATACAAGTTGTATGTACGTGTAAACATGTGTGTAATATTGCACTTGTCGTTAAAATTTAATAATCATGTATTGTAATTAAAAAATGTTCTATTTGAATAAAAAATCATTATTAAATCCTCTTAAATTACGGCGTGTTCCTTGGGTGAATTTTTGAGTCGAAAAGCGACGTGAATATGAAGTTTAATTGTTTAAACTAGCACATTTTTCGTAATTGTAATTTTTGGTATTTTCTTCTCTTTGTAATTAACGTTTTTATAATTTCCGTTCATCTGAATTTTTCTAAACATATTTCATTGTTCTTATTTGTTGCAACAATCTCATATTAATAAAGGTTTGTAGCCACACATGCTCACAACACGTACATACATCTTGTACCCTCTGTTGTGCCCAGAATAAGCATCTGACCAACAAAATTATGGGGACTTTTTTGCTTATTTTTTGTGCACAACCCCCCCCCCCCCCCCCCCACAAAATTAACTACAGTTCTCGCGCGACACCCAGTATAACTTATCATCAATCTAAAATATTTTATTTTCGAAACCTTCCGATGAGTTTGACATCTGATTCCTCGTGTTGTCCATTGGATATTTTTGCATTTTTCTGTGTTTCCATTTTCTATTGACCTTTAACAAGCACAATGATCGAAGTTTCAGACGATACAATATGAATAAAACCAAAAGAAGGTTATAAAATCTCGGTTTGAGAAATTTTTTAAATTGCAAACGATTTCGAAGAATAAAGAGAATTTCTCCGCTCGATCCCAGGTGGAAATGTCGAAAGTGTGCCGGAGTTCACAACCCGAGCAGTACTGGCCCAGTACTACCCACCAATACAGATAGGAGGTAGTTTGGCCAGTACTGACTGACGGTTGTCTGCATGACTGGGGCAGTACTATGCCAGTGATGCAAAAATCGAACTTAGAATAAAATAGGTTCATACATGTAAACCAAATTTTTCTGAAAAAAATTTGAAAAAAAATGTCAAGCTCTAGTTGTCTTCATGAAAAATTATTATGGATCTAAAAAAATTACATCTAATGTAACTGTGCAAAGTTGCTCAAATAGTTTAAAATAATGGAAAAAGATGAGACTAAACTAAAAAGAAACTTGTTATTAATAAACTTGAAAAATGGAAAATTCTACTTTATAAACCATTATCCGATTCAAATAAAGACGCTAGAATAGTAACCAATCGGCGCAAAGACTTGACAGCCAACCAACCCGTAAACACAAAAAACATCTGTGATGATTGTGATATAGCTTTTCAGTTCAGCAAAATTATTTAGAGGAGAGCCACGCGTATTCATAGGTGAGGATGTCTCATAAATTTTGTCTGCAGCTGTTGAAGGAACACGCAGAGACTCATATACAATTGAACAAAAAAAAACCGGAAAAAGAAACAAAAGTCCAAAGACTGTACTTCGCACCTCTATTTTAAACCATTATAGATTATGTCGTCAGAATAAAAAAGAAAAAAAAACTATTTTTCAGCATTTTTTGGGCTTCAGGGTAACCCCTGGCATTTTAGTATGCCAATGGTTTGCCAGTATTACTCCAGTACTGTCAGTCAGTACTAGACCAGTACAGACAGACAGTACTTGAACTCCGGCAGGCTGTACTGGACCAGTATTGTGCTGGTGGTCTATTTCTACCTGAGTATGATAAAATTTCCGTTGAGATTCTTCTGAGTATAAGATATGATTGATTTTCACATAACTTAAGTTTTCCAAATATAGATATAAGGTCGATTGTAACGGAATATTTAGAACTGATTTGATACAAGGATATTAGATTACCATTTTTGATGTACGCTAATGATAGTCGAGTCAAATATCGGATCAAATACCCAGCAATTTTTTCGTTGAGTTAATTTTGGTTATTAATTTAAATAAGGCATTTTTCCTAATAAAGATTTTAACTACTAGCATTGAGTATTAATTAAGATTTTTCCAATTGATTAAAAAATTCCACAAAAATCCGTTATCAATTTTTTTTTCTTTATAATCTTTATAAATATTTTTTATTGACTTTTTGAAAAAAATAATGCCAACACAGATTAGTAAAAGGGTCACTGATGTTTATTTTAAATTAGAAATACATTTTCTTATCTTCCAATGTAGTCCAACAAGAGAATTAAGAAATTAATTAACCTTTTTCGGTTGGAACATTTTATTGGACGAATTTAATAAGAATATATTTTGAAAAATGTATCTCAAAAACAGTATGGTATACGCAGTACACGGCCGTTACAAATTTTATAGACATACAGATTTGTAAATTTACATAAGATTAATCAATTTTTTATTAGTATTGTGCAGTTTCTGAAATATGTCCATCGATTGAAATTGTTGATCATAATATTATATATTAATAGTGAGCGCCCTTTTTTGTACAGGGCCTATCATAACCTCAAAATTATCCGGATTTCTTATCGAAGATGGCTCAAATTGAAGGTCTTGGCATATAGATGTGCATGAAAAATATATAATTTAAAGTGTCATATGGATTTCGTTGTTGATATCAAAGATTGGAAAATGAAGAAATTTCCGTTTTTCGACCCCTCTACTGAAATTTTTTTTAGTTATATTGCATTCGCAGAGAGGATAAAATAGAAAGTTTTGGCATAAAGATGCGCAATAAGTAATAAAATTGTATGTATTATTATAAATACTATATATACTATAAAGATTGAATCGCAATAATTTTGGCCGTATTATATAATTTTTTTTTGTGGCAAAAAATCAATTTTTATGTTTAGAATTGGTCTTTTTGGGTTTGAAAATCAATTGCGTCTGTAGAAAATTTAAATATTTGGTTGAACTTTTTTGTTTTGAAAATCCATATTTTCACGTTAAAATTTCAACTGCTTTGTTGATAATTCGGATTTTTTCGCAGAAATTTCGCCTTTTTAAATTAACGTGCAATTGATAGGTCAAAAATTGATCGGGGTTGTTTAAAGATTTAGATATTTTGTTAAAAATAATTGGTCTCTTTTTTTTAATTCAATTGAGTTTATTTGAAGTTAAAATCTTCTTTGGTTGAAATATCAACTATTAAATTTCTTCTTTGAGAAACGTTAAAGACATGAAAACTTGATTTATACGAAAATGACCCATATATTGGATGTCGTTCCATGACCTAGGATCTCGGATTCTGCAGCACAGCATGCAATGCAAATTGCGTGGTTTAGTAAGAACGTCGAATATTTGCGATCGTAACCGAAAGCATGCAAGCTTGTGAAATGTCCCAATCAAATTCTGCAGGTTACATCCAGATATATTAAAATTCCAGTGTAAATTAATAAATTAGACATATTTTTGGATAAGGAATAATTCATTTTTAATTCAAGTAGAAATATAAAAATGTATTTCTTTTTCATTACTCACAACGTGTCCCCTCATGATTTACATGGCCTCCGCTTTTTACAAAACCACCTACATATATTATATTATCTTATCCTTACTATTTACAAATATTTACAACTAATTACATTATTTATTACATCAAGAGCCTTACTTATATATTATATATAGCGCAATTTTATTGACGAATGTATGTGAGCGAGCTGGTGAGAGCGCATCCGCATCTTTACCTTCTCATACTATTACATAATCATTACTTACGGATCTTCACGCTTTTAATCTAGGCAACCTTTGTTTACTTTTTATTTTATGCTCATTTCTCTTCTATCCTAATTTTCGCATTTATCTACATCAATTCTTTCATTCTTTCTCATTCACTCCTCTAGCCCCCTCGAACTCCTTCATCCACCCCCTCTCATTCATATATTCTGCATTTTCTCTTCTCTTTCTTTTCCCTAACAAATCCCTTGCCTTACCTCGTTTACCAATCTAAATCTTGCTATTCTGATCCATCTTCTCTCTCTCTATCCCTTTTCTAAATACTTTGGTACTTCTTTGTATTTTTATCATCTTATACCATTTATTATATTTTGATTCCTCAACCATTTCCAGCCTTTTCAATAATTTTCTTTCCCTCTCCCTCTCCCTCTCCAATTCTTCATAGCTTACTCCGTTCACCTCTCCTGTATCTCTAGCACTAAAAACCTTCCCCTTTCTTCTTCCTTTCTTATTATTTCTATCGCCTTTCCTCTACTTCTTCTACCTCCTTCACTTTTTCGCTAACTCCTCTCCCTTTCCCTCCCTTAGCTTTATCTCAAATGGCCATGACCACTTTCCCAATCTAGTATTCAATTGATCCCTTTGCGGTTCTTCTCTCACCATATATCTAGGCATCCTCCAGTCTACTTCCTCCAGTTCTAATCTCTTCCTTTTCCTTACACTTTTTTATCCTTTCTCTTATATGAGATCTATGATCTCCATTTGTTCGCAAATTAAATCCCAAATAGTTAACTCCTTTACTTCTTTTAACTTTACTCCCTTGAATCTCGCAGTCTATTCTTTCTTTGTTCCCCTTAATTATCTAAACCTCATTATCTTTTAATTTTCTGCATTTAAATTAAATTTTTCCCATCTAAGTATTTCTCCAATCCTATGATGGAGCTCGCTTCCGAGGGGCTATTCACTCTCGAATAACGAAAACATTGCATAACGATTTCATGTGATATTTACGTTGTTTGCAGTGAATTTTCTTTATTGGACCTTGATTTCTTTCTTAGCATGCACTACCCAGCACTAGTCTCGTCTAACTCGCCTTAAGTCATGCTGATTTCGTCGTTCTTTGCGTTAGACGTGCGCTCGACAGCGTTAACTGCACTAACCGACGTTAAACGACGGTCTGCGAGAACCGAGATGCAGTGGAAGGGGAAAAAATTGCGTGCAAAGAAGCTCAGTTGCTACACCAAAAGTCGACGCAAAAGCACTTTTGAAAATGTAAACAAAACGTCATTCGTTCATAGTGATTACGTGTTACCGTACCGATGCACAGTGGGAACAAATCCGATAAAGGGAGCCAAAATCCCACAAAAATATTTTTTTTTCTATACGATTCTTTAAATGTATGTCCTAAAAGGACAGTTGGAAACATCGAAATCCGAGAATTGAACAAAAAATGTACCAAAAGCTTGCATGAAGTATCACTTCGAATCTAGGAGTGGAGTGCGAAGATTCGTGCGCGCGCAAGGTGCTCAAAAAATGTGCGACTGCAAATTTGCTTTAGGCAGTGAAAAAAAGTGGTTGTTAATTCTGCAACATGGCTGAGTCACAGAAAGGTATAGACATTTGTTGTTCGTGGGAAACAAGATTTTTTTGCTTTTAGCTGCTATTTTGTCTCCAGTATAATTTTTTATAAAATGTTTGAAAAAATCGAAACTTCTTCGCATTTATATTTTATAATTCATTGATAAATTTTCGTTTTTATTTGTATTTCAGACTCAGGTGACAAAGGTGGTATTATGCGAAAGGATTTTTTCCACCTTTTAACAAAACACTTTAATGACAAAATAAGTGATATGAAATTGTAACAGAGTATATGTAAATGAGTATAAATGAGTAACAGAAAACGGCTAAGCGTACAAATATAAACAAAATTGACATAAGATGGCAGGAATTTTGTCGCTGAGAAGGAAAATATTTAGAAACATTTAAAGAATAGTTGGATAAATTTGTCACTTCATCTGACAGCAGATCGGAAGACAACAAAATTTTAATGATGTTTTTCGAAGGCATCGGATCCATTGAGTTTCAGTTTGCGAAAACATCTCCAAAAAAATGAAAATAATAATCACCTGAAGCGCTTGATTGATTAGTTTTACCTTTAATTCTGGA
Source organism: Belonocnema kinseyi (assembly GCF_010883055.1). Lineage (NCBI taxonomy): Eukaryota > Metazoa > Arthropoda > Insecta > Hymenoptera > Cynipidae > Belonocnema > Belonocnema kinseyi. The sequence continues at coordinate 89,894,489 of NC_046660.1, forward strand.
ACTTACTGGCGATAGTTCCAGCAAAAATTCAATTGACGAGGATGAAGACGACAGCGATTGTAATAAAGGTGATTCCGATAGTAAATAATTTCAAATGATTTGTGTTATGTGTGAATAAATTATGTATTACGTTTATATATCTACACACTATACTTTTTAAAAATATTTTAAACATTTTTAGATCATATTCTGTAATTTTATAGCCATTAATTTGTCATTCAGCATTTACACTTACCAAGATCATACCCAAAGAACTTTTATTTTTTGTTTTCAGCTAGAACAGGCTAATCCTTATTTATAAACTTTTCATAATATTTAATACTTTATTACGTTTCCCAACAAATAAATCTTAGATTCGTTTTCATTATATTTTTGTCATCGAATTCTTAATCCGCGACCTTGAAAACCCCCTGATACCAATTTTGAATAGAATAAAAAGTTTATTTATCATACACGCCCGCCATATTGGATATTCCATTTTGTTTTAAAAAATTTTTCACTTTGGATTCGTAATCAGCGACCTTGAAAACCCAGTTATACTAATTTAAAAAACAATTTAAAATTTATTTAGCATTCTCGTCCGCCATATTGGATCCGCCAATTTCTTTTCAAAATTTTTTACACCGGATTTGTAATAAACGACTCCGAAAACCCGTAAGTAACAGAATTTGGCCTATTTTATGAAAATTTTATACTTTGGCCAGCTTTTCGCGATTTGGTCCCACTGTGCCTTGGGGAAAAAGGGCGGTATCATCCGACCTCTACTTCATTCGTAGAGAACTAAGTGAGCTTGTTCTCACTAATTGTCACTCACTCACACTAACTTCAGCGCTATCGTATGTTATTGAACGCTATTCACGTTATTTCATCTTACTCTGCAGGACTGTGCTACACTAATTCTTTCTTAACTGACGTTATACGCCCAGTCTGCTGATTTAGAACACTATACACGCGAAGCAGCATTACTCCGAAAGCTTCCCTTTCTTCGCCCCTACTATGAAAACTATATCGCCCGCTTATGCCACTTTTTTCTCTAGCCTGATTTCTCCCCATCCTTTATTCTTCATTTCTTCTTTAAGTCTGATATCAATATATCAAATAAAAGTGGGCTTAGAGGACATCCTTACCTTACTCCGTCCTCGACTCCTCCTTACTCCTCTCGCAAACCAGAAACAACCTCCTACTTTTATACAAATTTAAATTAAATATACAAAAAATAATCCAGAAACTTCCAAAGCGCGACTTAAGTATTATGGTTTCACTCCTCTGCCTCAAGAGGAGGACTTGAAAAGGTACTTGATGAGAAATGAAGAAAGTTCTTTATATTCTTAACTCGGTTTCTTAAGGTAATTATGAACGGTGTGAGGATCCTTAAGCACACTTAATCGTCCGTAATGTGTGAAGAACTAATCATGCGTTTATTTTTTAAATCCATTATCTTAATCCTTTTCACGTTGGACAAAGCGCATAAATTTAGACAGGATTCGAACTTCTGAACTCTTTAACATTGAACAATTTTTTATTGAAATTCGAAAGTGTTCATGTTTTGACATCTATGTGAATTCTACGTGTGAAACGAAATATATTAAGAGATTTTACAGGATACTTGAAATTAAAGTCGTCACTTATTTTCGCGTATATGACAAAGTTTAAGAGATATTTGCAGTTGAAAATAATGTTTAAGGTTTATGTGGTACAAATAAGGAAGTGATTTTCAAAATGAAATTTCATTCAAATATTATTTTAGCCAGTAAATATTAAAATCCACATGAATATTTACCATTTTCAGATAATTAATTTCACATTGCAGGATTGAACATGTAAATTTTTCAAATGGGTTCATTTTTTAATTATCGCGTATTATTATTATGTGTTTTTATTAAACTTTACGCGGGTAAACCCGGTTATACATCATAGCAACGGACTAAGTAAATGATGAGATTAGAATGTTATAAGTTAATTCAAATAATTTAATACGATGGTTGAAACCTCCTGCGATGATGTTGTAGGTATACAATTACGAGCGGCCACGAGCTTTGGGAGGTGACAACAGTCACCTCTGGATGCTTTCTTAGAGCTAACATCTAAAAACATTTCTGTGTTGAAATTATATCACAGGCTTATACTGCCCAACATGTCGAAGGAAATTTCGGTTAGAGTTGGATTTTTATTTGATCACTTTGCACGGGGCTGTTCTGGTATATTTCATCAGTCACGGACGCATTTTTATAATGCAATCAAGTGATCTGATGAGAGCAGTCTGCCCAAACATATTGGACAAAGCCTTTTTTTTACACCATAATTGACGGACTGGGTTGTAGTCAAGTACACGATGGGGGACCTACAGCTTAAGGTGGGTTCCGAACCACCAGAACCTCGGTAAAGGTACATGAAAAATTTCCAGGGGTACCGGCTCAAGGATCAACCTGTCAGGTATCTATTATAAAAATTATAGAAAAGGAAAACGAGGTCAATATTTTGTTTAATTTGTGACCATTGATCCTATATTGACTTCAAATTAACCTTAGACGGATCCTATACATTTTTTTGTCCTCACCGGCTCCTGTGGGTGACAAATGTCCCCCATTTGGTTTCCTTGTGCACAATCTTTTCCTTTCATCGGAATCAGATGTTAATATACACCATTCTCTTCGTTTTTTAATGTTGAAGAGATTGTTCTATATAACATCATGTTTCAATGAATTTAAAATGTTGAAAATTGTTTAAACAAATAAAAATCGCGAAAAATCGTGTTTTTGACATTTTTTGGAAAAAATCATGTCATTGCTTTTATAATAAACTAATTAAAAAATTTCAAACGCCATTTTGAAGAGGACGAATTGCATCCTGAGGTTTTGTAGGTTATAATTTGGTTACTTTCAAAAAGTATATTTATATGAACATTTGAAGTTAGAAAATTTAAGAAAATGAGAAATATCATAAGTGCGGGCAGAATGTTTATTATTATAAATAATTTGAATATATAATAGGTCAATCTCTTTGTTTTCTGATGCACAATAAGATGGCTTCATTTAAATAAAGATAAAAAAATTAAGAAAAAGTTTTTTTCAATGAAAAAGCGGTAAGTAACTTTGAAAGATAGGAAAAGTGCATCAGAATTAAAAAAAGAAACTTTTTCTAAAAAACTATTTTTATTTTCAAACTAATTCTCAAAATAAAATTGAATTAAAAAACAATTAATTAAAATCAATTTTGCATCAAATAAGCTTAATATACTTCGGTGCAAAGGTTGCACAAGACCACCCTATGTTCGTCACACACAGGTCGGTTGCAACTTCTCTCTGTTTCCTGCGACCCTGTAGTCACAGCATCGGCACTTTTTAGTTCGTATATTCTGGACATCTTTGATAAAAATACAGTTACTCATTTTTTATTTATTAATTGGTTTATTATTAGAATTTATGAGCACTGTATGAATAAAATTAAAGAAAACAACTTTACATTAATATATATCACATTTTGAGTAATTTTTACATATAATTTTCACTTAAATTATAAAAAATCAATTCGAAAAATTAAAATACAATGATATAATGTAAATATACGTCAAATGTGTTTATTTACATGAACATATGAAATTGACTTAACGTGGCGAAACTCGAATGTAACGGATCCTCTGGGGGGCAAATGTGCAACATCAACCACTTCACCGCACTCTAGGATAGTCAAACTGAATTATGGTTAGGGTCTGCACCAACAAATCAGAGATATTTGCTCAGGAGAATTAATTAAATTTCGCGTGGGGCACATTTGTCCCCCGCAGGATCCGTGTAGGGTTAAAATTATTTAATATCGCAAATTTTATTTTTAAATTTTAATGGTTCTTTGTTAAAAATACCAAAAAAATTACTTATTTTCCGTGAAAAATGTTAACATAAGCGAAAATTGTTTGAAAGTTGTATATTTTTTTGAGATCTATACCGATTTACGTTGAAAAATCCGAGCATAATCTAAGATTGGTTCACAGAAAAAAATGATGTTTCCGTTGGAACCCCTTTTTTGTTCCAAAGAAGCTGCAAGAAAAATGAACCACGCTTGCTGAAAAGGAACCCAAAACGATAAATGAGCTCTAAATGATACCACACTTGGGGTTCTAATGGATCTCAATTGTAATTCAACCTATTTATAAAGAATCGATGTTTCGCTTTGCCGACTTTGACATTTTGTTTAATTAATAAAATAATTTTTCAATTAAAGCACACATGTAATCGAACTCTGATGGACATAACTTAATAAAGATAATTAAAGTCCAAAATATTACCGCAATTGACATAGATATAATGACTTGATGAATAACATTTGCTGGTTATGCAGTAAAGTTGTCAAAATAAAGGTATATTCATATGCAAGAAACTTTTCGTCTCAAGTCATCGTTCGATAACTGTAAATTAAATCCTAACTTATCAGCCCTACTTTGCAAGCGTTTGATTTGAGAATGCTTCTTCATGTTCTTTTCAAGAGCGCTTTAAACGAATCCTTTTCGTTCTCTACAGGTATCTATTGGAGCTCAAGTTCTAAATGATACCAGCTAAATGATTTGAGCTGCAATTTTAGTGAACCCCCAGTTTCAAAGAATTGCTGCACCAAAAAATCTTTAAACTGTTTCGTCTATTTTAATTTGACATTCGGAAGTTATCCAATAAAGCCAGAAGAACTTCGCGTTTTTTTGAGATTGAAGTAATTCAGCAACTCAAGGTCATTGTAATATTTAAAATACTACTAATTTTTTTAGTTTCCTCCGAAATAAAGTATTTAAGTCACATTTTCTGTTACCAATGTAAAGACTAGGTAATTTATTACTAAATTTGTATTTGATGTAAATCATGTAATTGTTTAACAATTGCAAATATTGTTAACAAATTTATATTAGTTTTATTTAAAAAACACTTATTTTTAAAGATGAATTAATTTTCTCCAAAATTTGGAATCTTCTTTAAAATCGAACGATTTTTGAATAAAAAGGTAAATTTCTAACGAAAAGCACAATTTCAGGCAATCATAAAATAAAGTTGTTACAAGATTGTAAATATTCTTTGAAAGTTAATCATTTTCTATTAAAAATACAAATTTGCTTGAAAACGTAGCATTTTTTATTTAGTATTTATAATTTTGATATTTCAGAAATTAGTAAATTATCAATTTAAAATTATGTTACAGTTTTTCATCGAAAATTTATATTTTTAATACAAAAATTATATTCCAAAGAAAATCCACAACTTTGAAAAAAAGATTCACAATTTTGAAACAATTTAAGATCATGTGCACATTTTTTTACTAGAAGTCAATTATTTTAAATGTGAATCATTAAATTCCTCGGAAGATTTAAAATCTAGAAGAAATTTTGTTATGCTAACATTTTTCGCCAGAAATTGAACAAAATACAATGGTTTGATTCCAAGTTAAGGTTGTATGTAAAAAAATCAATCTCTGGTTGAATTTTTTTTAAAGAGCTATATATAAATGAAATAATGATTTATATGCTAAATTAATTTAAAAAATTTTTGACCATACCGATGCGAAGATAATTAATGTCAAAGTTGATTACTTTCTTCACATTTTAATTTATAGTTATATTGCGTCCTCGCTCTTCAACATTACACTGTAGTATCTCATCTGTCCGCCAGGCAGCTCACGTCTTAAGAGTTCAAAAAAGGCCAGAAGGGCCCTCTATATCCCGAGTGGCCCAACTATTTCACTTTTTTCTTCGTGTGCGCGAGAGTTAAGCACGTGTTGATAGTTCTTCCTGTTAATAATTTTCTTTTTTGATAATATGAGTGACAAAAATAGTAATAAAAGACCGCGAGTGGCAGGAGATTTACAAGAAATTCTTAAGAAAA
>NC_046660.1:89900446-89902820 GCF_010883055.1 Belonocnema kinseyi
TGCTTGTGTGGCAAGTCTGAGCTAGTCTCCTTTCGTGTTTGCTTGTGTGGCAAAACATAAACATACTTATAGAGTTTGCACGTGTGGCAAAACAGCCAATACGTTACTGGGGGTCAAATTAAATGCTTCTACTGTATCTTATGATTTTGTTTCTGGAGATAAAATTTGTAAAATGGTCTAAAAAATGATTTTATCCTTAGCTGGGCGAGGACCAGACAGAATGTCAGGCTTTAAAGATGTCAGTTCGAACGGAACCTATTAAGGGCTGGGATTTTTTCTGCAAGGAAGGCCTAAAGAAGGAGGACTTTGAATCTCTAAATAAAAAATATGCTTGCCTCAAAGAATTTGAAGCTCCCAAACTAAACACACAGATTTCAGTCACTATGAAGGAGTCTGCTTTAGCTAGAGACGTCCATATGGTAGAAGTTTAGAAGTTAGCAGGTTCAGCTTTATCTCTTATTGGGGCAATAATGTCGTCGACCTATGAAAGCAAAGATGAAGGTGTGGATTTTCCAAGCCTCCTTACTAATCTATGTGATTCTGCGAAATTCTTAACTGCGATCATTCATAAACAATCTAATTCTCGAAAGGCCTTGATTGAATCTGGATTATCTAGAGAAACCAAGGCAGTTTTAAAAGAAACAAAGATCGATGAGTTTCTATACGGAAAGGAGTTAACGGAAAAGATTAAAGAAACCAAGGCAATAAATAAATTAGGAGAGAACCTTAAGGTGCAACTGCCTACTAAGCCCGGCGCACAGACTCCAGGGAAGCAAAATTAAAATTTGAGGACCCCATTTCCGAGACGTCCACTAGCAGGTCAAATGGGGTACACTACTCCATTAAGAGGACGTCAGAGATAACGGCTGTTTTTCAGAAACAGGCAACAGTTTTTGAACCCCAGAGCTCAAGGGCCATCTCGACAAGGCGCTCCGATGCAGAAAACGGAGAAGAAACCCCAATAAATGTAAGTTGTAATAAATGTAGGTTGCTTAAAATACTTTTATAACAAATGGTCAAAAATAACAAACGATAAATTTGTACTGAGTTGTGTGTCGGGTTACAAGATTCCACTAATAACTAACCTACTCAGGGTCAACAATGACCAAACCTTCAACCCTTTTCTAAATCAAGAGCAGTTTTTAAATACACAAATCGCTATACAGGCTCTAATTAATAAGGGAGCTATCGTTAGATGCTCCGAATGCAAAGGTCAATTTATATCTCCCTATTTTCTGCGCAAAAAACTGCGGTACAATTAAAATTCCCGGGTTATTGGTTATGCTCCATAGATTTGCAAGATGCTTACCTAACTATTGCTATTCATCCAAGAAGTAAAAAATACTTAAGATTTCGTTTTGATAATATTTTATACGAATTTCTTTGTCTTCCGTTTGGACTTTGTACTGCACCCTTTGTATTTACTAAGGTAATGAAGGTAGCGACTAAATTTCTTAGAAATCGGGGCCTTACATCAGTAATATATCTTGATGATATTTTGTGCATAGAAAGTACTTTCGATAAATGTACACGCAATGTTAACGAGACAATCTGTTTGTTACAAGAATTAGGATTTTTCATTAACTACCAAAAATAAAATTTAATGCCATCTACTAAAGGTACATTGTTAGGGTTTATCATCGATACGAAGAAATACGCTACTGAATTACCTCAGGAAAAACGGGATAATATTCTTTCCTTAATTAACAACTTCTTGAAATTTAAAGCTTGTAAAATCCGAGATTTTGCACACTTAATTGGTAAATTGATTTCCTGTTGTCCTGCAGTTGAATACGGTTGACTGTACACTAAAATTTTAGAAGAAGAAAAGATTTTTCAGTTAATTTTCAACGATTATTCTTACAATAAATTTATGAACATACTAGGCAGTCTGATAAGTACCTGAAAATTCTAAGAGATGGAATTAGTATTCACTAATGTCAACCATTTTCGTCGAGCTTGATCCTTCAAATGACGCTTGTCAAAACTTCAGCCATTTATGTTTACGCATTTACAAGTTACAGCACTGAGAAGCGACTAACCTCCGAGTTTTTTTTAATATGGAAAAATCTGAGTTTCTAGTTTTGATCAAACACTACTATCTTCGCAAGAAAACGATATCTGAGTCCAAGGCCAAGCTGGATAGGTATTACCCGGACTCTGCACCGTCGATTGGAACGATTCATAAGTGGTTTACCGAGTTTCGTTGTGGCCGTACGAGCACAGTTGATGTTGAATGATCCCAAAGTGAAATTGAGAGAGGTAGCTAATTCTGTAGGCATATCATTGGAACGTTTGGGCAATATCGTGCATTCAGTTTTGGGCATGAAGAAGCTCTGCGCGCGATGGGTGCCGCGTTTGCTCACAGTGGACC